>NC_041396.2:60507666-60810166 GCF_900747795.2 Erpetoichthys calabaricus | reverse complement strand
GAACATTATTTAAGATATTTCAATATCATTTTAAGACACCTTCAATATGTCTGTCCAGATATTTCAAAATCTATTTCATAGTTTTTTAAGAGCATTAGAGGTTATTATTAGATACAGTATCTCAAAATGCATTGCAGAGATCTTCAAATTTATTTGAATGAGTTTTAGATATGAGAAAAGCTTCACTTCATTGTAGGATTTCAGGGATTAATTTTTAGATAGCTCTGAATGTGAATTTGGCTTGCCATATAGCTGACAATGTAGAAGAAGAAACAAAAGTGCCACTTCAACAAACATTTCAAGAAAGATATCTTCTCTGTACCAAAGTTAAAAGAAAAGGTTGGATGGCCTACTCCAGCCTGGCCACCCTGTCATCACCACTTTAGCCAATTTGTAATTCACAGTTACAGCACTCTGAGCAATTGTCTCAGAGAGTTCCATTAAAGTATTGCCTCAGTTTTCTGTGGGTCAAGGATAAGAAAGATCCCTTTTCTAAAAGAGGTGAAGATGCTGAAAAGATGATAGGTGAGTTGAAGCCTGTGGATATGGCCATTTTGATAATGTATATATACAAAAACAATGTACCTAATGACCAATAATATTTAAAAGAGTAAATTTTGGTAAAACAGTGTCTCTCAAGGGCTTCGTTCGAGCACTAAGCTAAATCATCTCCTTTAAAAACTGATATATCTTTATTATCAGAATATATTTATTCTAGGAATTAAACAAATTTGAGGCAACATGGTAGCACAATGGTTAGCAATGTTCCTTGTGACCTGCATCTGGAAGGGAAGGTTAAAAAACAGATCAATGGATGGATTAAAAGTCAGCAATTGCAACATAAACTTAAAAGTATTATAACATAAGGTCTCAGCCTTATTTAATCTAGTTTATGGTTGTGGAGGAGCATTAACTTACTCTGTCAAAACTGATCAAAAGGTAAGAAACCCTCACAAGAGTGTTAGCTCATTGCTTGGATGACTTGCAGACATATTCACTCATACTCAGACAGAGCTACCTTGAAATTACCAATTTGCCTAACACTTGTATATTTGGGGATGCAGATTGAAAACCAAAGTACCTGGTGGAAAGTCCATGCAGATATGGTGAAATCCTACATGGACAACTGTCAGCCTGTGAATAGATTGAAGAAGTGACATGCTAATGTTTTCTCTTTTTACGTTGACCATTGTAAACAATTTATTTTTGAAAGAGAACAAGTTAAATTGTCTTAAAGTGATGTTATATTATTATTTGCCTATCTAGGTGATGCCTTTATTTAAGCTGATTTTCAACATTTCAGATACAGTTGGTTGTATTTCTTTTGTTTTTCCATTTGGAAGTAAACTTGCTCATGGTCTCACAGAGTCAGTAGCAGGATTTGAACCCATGGCCTCAGGGTTTGAGGTCCAATCCAAATTCTTTACAACTATGCCACACTGCCTTAAATGTCCATATACAGTATATACAGCATCATTATTTTCAAGAGCGTCTACATTTCCAAATATGAATAGAAAAGAACATTTTAGAAGTATTCTGATGTGGCCAACAACTTAAAAAGCAGTATAACTCACAATAATACTGTTTATATATCATGTTCTAGGGCATTCAATTGTATTGTGATCTTAAGAATTACTAATGAATGCTTTGACAACACTTCCGTTTTTTTGTTGGAAGACACCTGACTCATCAGTGTGAGAAAACCCTCACATATGATATACTGCTCGAAGTGTGCTGATGTCTAGTTATGCAAGGTGTTGACCTTTTTGAACTATTTTTGGCCCTTTAGACTGAAAAAGCTCTCATTTTTAGGCCATTTTTTTGTGCAGGAAAATTACACCCTTATGATAAAGAGTGAGCCAATAGGTGTGTTCAGCAAAAATGATCAGAAGGACATGAAGTGACACAACTGGCACAAATTTATACTCTAGACTACTGATAACAGTTGCCATTTTTTAAGTATTTATGAAATCGAAAACTTTTAATGTCAATTCTTTGGGATTTTGTATGTAAAGAAAAATGAAAGAACAAAGAAATTTCACGTTAAGGTAGTTATTTAGGCTAAGGAAAACACATTTTTCAAGGTAAGGTAGTTTTTCACATTAATCATGGCACCAGAGTGACATATTCACTGTCTGTACACATGACAATAGTGACCCAATAAACCTAAAATGTGAAAGTGGACAGATGAGAAAGAAACTTTACACATGGAAAGACAGCTTATTTCTTCCCCAATAGTGGAAATTCTGAGAAAGAAGATCATGTAAATGAAAACATCAAACAAATTCAAAAACAAAAATATTGATAAATGTTTTAGAATTATTGACATTGTACAACTTTTATGATCACTTTATCATAATTATAATTTATGAGAAAAAGGACAATTGCACAATATTAGTATTTTCTTATAGAAACACATTTCAAGCAGTGCATTGTGGTTCTGTTATCCAGTACAAGTCAGACAGAATACAGCTCCAATACAGCACAATAACTATTTCCACCTTCCGGTTTTGCACATACACCAGCTATTCTAAGCATTTGACCTTAACTGTAATATGTGCAAGTGATGAGCTCATTTGGTACAAAGAAGTTATCAAATCCAGCACAGTGTTATCTTATTTATAATAGTTACATGACGCCTGGAAAGTAGATTAAATATCAGGAAAGTAACCAAATTATCTTTAGCCTTGTACAGTCTGATAAAAATGTAAAAAAAAGTGTAAATAAGTATGAACAAGCTAAATTGTATAACTTCTACTTGAGTTCTTAATGCATACACATTAAGTAAATAGATAGGAAAGAGCTAATAAAGTTATATTTTTTAAAGTTTACAATGGAATTTACTTAGCTTTCTAATTATGCATTCAGATTACTTTTCATAAGAAGTCATTTTTGGTCAGCATAAAAATGGTTCATGATTTAACTCCATGTAACTATTTGTTTAATGGTATAGATCACTAGAGAATGACAAATACAAAACTGACTTTTCAGGCTGAATTTAGTTGTTGGTCTGAAATCAACAAATACATTCCCCCTAACTCAAAGGACAATATTTTAAAAATTAATTTGGTAACACTTTAGTTTAGGCACAGCAACAATGCTTTTTTATTAATTTACTCTTATATTTAACAAGACATTAACAAAGGTTTGTTTCAGTCTTAATTGCAGTCATAAGGCAACAGTAAATATGTTATTCATCTCCGTGCAGTACGACATTTGAAATGCTGCTAAAATTACTTATGAATATGAAAGATTCACAGATCATAAACTGAAGTGTGCAATATCAAGAGACATACTGTACGTCTCACTTAATCCAGTTCTGACCGCTCCAAGGTGAATTATTATTAATAGGTCACATTGCACAGATGAATAACCACTTTACTGAAGCTTTGTGAGTGTCATTAACACCAAAAGAGCTCTGTGTTACGGTCATGTTAAATAGGAGTAAATGAGTAATAAATGCATTTTTCCAGTACCTAAACTAAAGTGTTACTGTTAATGTCCAGTTCTATTTATTCAATATATTCCTTGAATTATTTGTTCCATATACAGATAGGTATACTGTTTTTGTATTCACGTTTTAAAATATAATATAAGATATTGTTATATTAGCTTATCATTAGTTCAATGTATAATTTTATTTTCTTGAGAAATGCCAGGAAAAAAAGAGTTCAGAATATTCTTTCAAATTCTGAATCCTTTCTCTCTAATGAAGGTTTCTGAGGAGAAAAAGATGGAGACTAAGATGGCATTATCAGAAACAAGTGCTCACGTACACGATCACTCACCTATGGCAGTTTACAGTTGTCAGTTAAACCAATAGCATGTCTGTTGAATTGTGGATAGAAAGGAGTGCTTGAAGAAACTGTAATTTCAAGACAAATAGACCAAGGATTAAGACCCAAAAGCTACAAGGCAACAGCATTAATCACAGAACTACCTACGTTTAAAATATATGATACAAAAACCAAATAAGCAGTAACACTGAGTAAAGATTCTTTTAAAAAATATACAGAATTATTTACAGAAATTAACCAAGGAGAATTTTGTTCTGAGTGGGTAGTATTAACTTGGACTTGGAGTATGAGATAATCTGTTTAATAGCCAACAAAACTTAAACAAATTGTTTTGCATAATTCCCAGTAGTACTAGGGTGTTGTACCGTGTTATGCATTCTGAATGTAGTGAGAAGTCAAGTAAAATGACACCATTTATTGGCTAACTAAAAAAGATTACAATATGCAAGCTTTCGAGGCAACTCAGACCCCTTCTTCAGGGGGAAACCTGTATCTGTCAAATTGGAAGAAAACATGGTGTAAGGATTTTGAGAATTTGAGGACAGTAATATTCTTTAGTTTAAGGTCTTATATATAAATTTAACATCCATTCTAAAGTCACCATTGCACAATGTATTCACTTTGCAAAACAGTTATTTATTTTACATTTTATCCTGCTGTAGTAACTGTCACATAAATGTTAGTCCAATAGTGTGTGAGTGTGTGTGTGATGGTTCCCTGCAATGGACTGATGTCTTGTCCAAGGCTGGTTCTTGGTTTCTGGAAGTTCCTGTCACGGTAGGCATCGATTTACCATTAAGGACACTATACACCCATCCGATTAATTCATATAAGTTTTTATAGGATGCATTTCATAGCCCACATCATTAAAAATGAGACAGAAAGAAAAGTTAGTGGTGTTAAACTCTGGATTCATATATAATACAAATATGTGAGACACAAAATCAGCCAATACAACAATTAGACCAGTCCTGTAAACTGGTAAATGCTAATACGAGCAAATAAATGCAGACGAGTCTCCATCAATAGAACATTTCTAATGAAGTACATAATAAAGTACTGATTTCTTACGCAAAATACATCATGTAAAAAGAGTATTAATAATGTATTTCTGTCATCATTATATAGGTATTTTATAGGTGTGTAGCACCTCTCCTAATAATCATCACCACAAAGTGATTTAAGTAAATAGTATATTTCAGGTAAAGTAGACTTTACTAGAGTATTTTTTTTGCTTTAACATCATTTTCAATTGTGTCACTCCTGCTGAATCTGCAATAAAGTGGCAAGAAGTTCTCCCTTCATGTCAGTACATTCATCTCCTGTCATAAAATTTATACATAGACTGAGAAACTTTACAACTCACTGTGGTATATTTAAAATATGAATGATGTATAGTACTAATATTATTGTGAAATGTCTGGGACTCACCCTAGATCCTCATAACTGTGGCTTTACCCATTATTACTGATTATGTAAGCACCTAGAGGATTCTTTCTTCAAAAATACTGTTAACTCAACTGTTTGTTTCTCTCCCTTCCATTGTTAACTGGCCACATCTGAAATATTTTGTTAATTTGAACATTATATTGGCAAGATCTGTTTATATTAATTATTGAGATTCAGCTTTTTACACTGTGTTTTACTAGAATGGAGTGCTTATGTGTATAAAATTACATCATGTAGTAACTTAGTAAAAGTAGGATGAATGTAAACATATGTAAAAGCTCTGTGCCTGCCCTCAATGAATACTGCTATAAAATGATGGATTTATTTTTTTTAAATGTTTTTGTTTTATTGCATATTATACAGAGTGGGCCACGGAAAAGTAGCCCGCCTCCAATACCGGTGCCACGCTCTTGGCCACTTCACAACCAGAAAATTGGCGTATGGTGCGCAGTGTCAGGAACACAAACAGTGGTCCCAATTTTCTTTGAATCAACTGTGAATACCGCAGTTTACCTGGACATCTTTGAACATTTTTACGACCAGCTAACATCAGAAAAAATGTACTGCTTTTTTCAACAAGATGGGGCAACATGCCATACCTCACACGACTCACAGGCACAGGTTCATGAACTGTTTACAGAGGAGCAAACTGTGAGCAAGGGGTTATGGCCACCACATTCCCCGGACTTGTCCACATGCAATTTGTATTTGAGAGGAAATTTAACGCAGAAAGTGTACACCAACAATCTACATACCCTGGATGAACTCAAGGAAAATATCACAAACACTATCCGCAGCATCGCTGTTGAAGGGCTGCAAGCAGTATCACCCAACATGCTCCAATGTGCCCAAAGGGGCATAGACGTGATCGGGGACCACTTTCAGCATCTGTTGTAACTTGTGAGTAAGTGAATAAAAACAATCCACTTACTCACTCATCTACTCATACTATCGCCGGAGGTGGGCTACTATGCTACTATGTATATTTTACTTATACAGTAATTTGTTTCAAAGTGAGAACCCAATATAAGCTGTATTACAAAGGAAACAACACTGTCTCAGTAAAAAATTATTTGGGATTACAAATAATTAGATTTTAGTAGATGTAGGAAATTGCATAACACTGCTGCCCTTTTGTACAAATAATCACATTTATACAACAGAATGAAAAAAAACACATCATCTGGCTGCATTTAGTCCAATGCAAGCAGAATGTCAAGACTGACGCTTTGCAAGGCTTCCTCTCAGTGATAACCTTGCAGAGGAACTTTGCTTTGTCCACTTGTACCTGTGATCTTATTATTTCTGTACAAATTTAAATATTCTTACTGTACTCTTAATGAAAAACAATTATTAGATTTTATATGTGTTAACACTGCATATATATGTTATACGTTTGGCATAAAAAGAGGATTACACTTTTCTTCTTAAAGCACTTTGTGTAATCATAATGAAAAATACCTACTTTATCAAACAGATGAATTAGTGTGTCACAACGTACCATGCAGTTATGTTTCTTTAAAACCAGTGCAACTTTTATGAATTATTACAGTGCATGCAAAGTTGTTTAGTTCCCTTTTCATTATTGATTAAACCCATCATAAGGCATATATCAGTTTAACGAACCTCAAAATGAGCAGAATGTGGGAGCAAACCGGAGCTACACCCACAATTCTGGACCACAGTGCAGTAGTGTTAAGCACCAACATGTGTAAGTACACTTTGAATATGTACCTTTATTTTTTACCTAATGGAAGAAACTATTGAACTTCTACAGATGTAGATAACACCACTAAATTATTTGAAAACTCTATCAGTGGCTCTTCTGAATTGGAGAAGTGCACTTAATTTCTAAACAAATAAACTTGCTGCAATATATTGTAACAATAATAAGTACTGTACTTGCAGAAAAAAATCCTACAGAGAAACAGCACAGAAAATGTCTAATTCTGTTAAACCCTAAGGCTTAAATTTTTCCACTAAGAAATTATTAGAATTCATTCACACCATTATATTTGCTTCTTTTTGACATCTTTGAGTAGGACAAGGATAACCCCCTTGTCATTTTACAGAGCATACATGAATAACTGGAAGAATGAAGCCCAGGATGACAAATCGTTTCAGACAGGAGAAACTGAGCTTTCTTTCAATTAACTGTCAACACAGAAGGTTTACTTAAAAGGGAAGCCTGTATCTGTCAAATTGGAAGAAAACACAGTGTAAGGTTTTTGTGAATTTGAGGGCAGTAATATTCTTTATTTTAAAGTCTTATGTACAAATTTAACATCCATTCTAAAGTCATCATTGCACCATTTGCTCGCTGTGCAAAAAGTTTATTTATTTATTTGTTTTACATTTTATCCTGCTGTAATAACAGTCACATAAATGTTTCACTGAAGTACACTGCCTGGCCAAAAAAAAAAAGTCGCCACCTGGATTTAACTAAGCAAATAGGTACGAGCCTCCTATTGGATAATTACTGCATGGGCGATTATCTTTCAGCTGGCAATAAGATATTTAACCCCAACTGGTACAATGAGTTGCTTCTCATTTCTTAAACAACCATGTCGAAAGACACATCTCGTGGTCGTGGAAAAGATGTTAGTCTGTTTGAGAAGGGTCAAATCATTGGCATGCATCAAGCAGAGAAAACATCTAAGGAGATTGCAGAAACTACTAAAATTGGGTTAAGAACTGCCCAATGCATTATTAAAAACTGGAAGGATAGTGGGGACCCATCGTCTTCGAGGAAGAAATGTGGCCGGAAAAAAATCCTGAATGATCGTGATCGGCGATCACTTTAACGTTTGGTAGAACTCGGGTCTATGTTTAATAGTGAAAGTAAGAGCATTTCCACATGCACAATGTGAAGGGAACTCAAGGGATTGGGACTGAACAGCTGTGTAGCCGCAAGAAAACCACTAATCAGTGAGGAACACCGGAAAAGAAGGCTTCAATTTGCTAGGGAGCATAAAGATTGGACTCTGGAGCAATGGAAGAAGGTCCTGTGGTCTGATGAGTCCAAATTTACCCTGTTCCAGAGTGATGGGCACATCAGAGTAAGAAGAGAGGCAGATGAAGTGATGCACCCATCATGCAAGATCTTGGTGAAAAATTAATGCAACACTGGATGGAACTAAATCTTGTGACACTGCAGAAGCTTATCGAAACAATGCCACAGCGAATGCGTGCCGTAATCAAAGCTAAAGGCGGTCCAACGAGAGTGTGTGACCTTTTTTTTTGGTGGTGACTTTTTTTTTGGCCAGGCAGTGTATATGCAAAATAAAGCATGTATTATTTAAAAACCTGTATTATAAATAGGATTGCTGCACAGAGAAACATAGTACCTTTTATTAGTTTTATTTTAATAATGGCCATTACATCTTGGAAAATCTTTGTACACTGTCTTGCTTATGATAGTAAAGACTGCACTGTATGTGTGTGTGTGTGTATGTATATATATATATATATATATATATATATATATATATATATATATATATATATATATATTTATTTATTTCATGGCATTCACAGTCTGAATCACAATCTGATTGTATGGGTGATTACCTACCAGGTAACGCTTGTGGTTGGTCAGCAAGTCTTTGCATTATTTTACAGTAAAACTATTTCAACCATATTATATATATATATATATATATATATATATATATATATATATATATATATATATATATATATATATATATACATATTGTAAGTGCCATATGGGATGGACAGGCATCCATATTAGAAGAGGAGAAGGTTCCTTACCTGGACGGGAGGCCACAAGGGGACAGAAAGGCATCCCAACCAAGAGAGGGAGACTGAACGAGAATCACCAAGTGGATGTACAGACATCCCAGTCAAAGGAAGAGTTTCCTTACCTGAACTGGACGTCCTGGCAGATGGACAAGCGTACCAAACAGTTATATTTACAACACCTTTGCTGGCTGGGATAAATAAGGAAGGACAGGAAAAGCCCGTTTGTGAGGTCTATTTGATCCTTCCAGACCATTTGGACACCAATGGGGTATGCTGGGAATTGTAGTCTGGTGATGCAGTCCTGCTGGGGTCTGGAAGCACCACTGGATGGCGCTGCAGGGAGGTACACTTCCTTCTAAACTGGACTCCCATCTGACCTGAAACTGCTTCCAATGGGTGAAGTCCTGGCACCAGAAGTACTCCTGGGTCCTAAATAAAGAGAACCGCACTACCTTGTTCAGTTAAAGCTGGGAGGAAGGATGGCAACACTTGACTAGAGGAGGGCAGTGAGGTGGTGAAAGGAAACATATTGCAGAGAGAAAATTTGTGCTTTTGTGTTTATACCGAGGTATTTTGTAATAAACACCATCCTTTATTTGAACCAGGACTGTGGTTGTGTCTTCGTGTTGGTGTTTGAGGCACACTGGTGCCCCGTGTCCATCAATATATACACACATAACTTCCGTCAGGCTTAGAAACCAATACCATGAGACTGGACCAGAGACTATAACTTTCCTCTATCACACCTAGGTCCAGCTTGCGTTTGATGTCAAGTTCCACCTCAACTTTCTTTGCTTCGGGTAGTCGATAGGGACGTTCTTGAACAACAACCCCAGGTTCAGTCACAATATCGTGCGTAATCAGAAAGGTCCGTCCCGGTTTCTCGCTCACAACCTCGTGGACGGAGAGGACAGCTGTTTCCAGCTCCCGTCTCTGTCTGTAATTAAGGATGGTAGACTGAGTAAACAATGAGTGGGGCTGAGTGGAGAAGGGATCTGGATCCCTTTCCTTCCATGGCTTCAGCAAGTTCACATGATAAATCCGCTCCCTCGGTCGACGATTGGGCTGTTTCACCAAATAATTGATGAGTCCTTTCCTCTCCTTAATTTCGTAAGGTCCTTGCCAGTGGGCAAGTAATTTGGAATGAGAGGTTGGAACCAAGACCATGACCCGATCCCCCGTTTGGAATTCTTGGAGGGTGGTGCCACGGTCATAATATCGGGCTTGTGCTGCTTGCGCTTTCTCCATGTGACTTTTTAAGATCGGTCAAATTTTTCCAAATCTATTGCGTAATTGTGTGATATATTCTAATATATTGGTAGAGGGAAGAACTTCTCCTTCCCATCCTTCTTTTAAAATATCCAATATAGGTTGTCGTCCATATAATAATTCAAATGGTGAGAATCCCGTAGAGGCCTGTGGGACTTCACGATATGCAAAGAGGTCGAGGGGGAGGAGATGATCCCAGTTTCTCCCATCCCTGCTTACCACCTTGCGAAGGCCGTAGGTTTGAGGATGATACATTGCGGTTCTTAAGTGTTTTACTTTTAAGTAATTTGGCAGTTTCCGTGAACGTTTCTGAGGTAAAAGGCATCCCTTGATCAGTAAGGCTTTCTTTAGGAATGGGAGAGGGTCCGGTCTGATCTCAAGGGGCGGAGCATCATCCCGACTTGTCGAGGCGCGAGTAGATGACATATCTGCCTGCGACAACCCAGGAATCTCCTCGCCCCTTTCTTGGGGATCCATATCTCTCGCTGATCTCGCTGATTACATGGCGTGGAGACAGCTTGAGTTGGATCATCCCTGTCTATAACTAGACCTAAGCTTCGTTTGGGAGTAGTCAAAAGCATACCACATTTATTTTAAGACCACTCCTGCTCCAGGATCACTGGAAATGAGAATCCAAAACAGAACTGATCAAGTGGAGGCAAGATGGCAGTTTTAAAGGTAGGGAGAGGAAATGGGGTCATCCAGGGCCGGAAGTGGCGTCTTCAAGACTGGAAGTGACATCAGCGGAGCCGGAAGAGACATCATCAGTGGTGCCGGAACCGGAAGTGACGTCATCAGTGGTGCCGGATTCCAATGGGATTTCCCGAGAACGGTCTGCAAGAGACTGAGAGAGACTGAGAGAGACAGTCAGCACACTCTGCCCCCCCCTGGTCTGGTATAGTATTACCATTACTTAAGCCCTTTAGCTGCCTCCTAATCACACGTGTGTGACAATAATATATATATACTAGCTGTATAAGGCCGTGCTGTATAAAGCATGGGGTCCTAGAAAATATTGAAATCGACAAAAAAAAAAAATTGAAATGTAGAGATGTCAGGTAATTGAAAGGAACTACCCTGGGCATCTCTCTCATAGGAGGTTTTGTTTTGCCGATGTGCTTGCATTGTTTCTGCATTAGCGGCTAAGCGACTGTCTTTCTTTGGAGGTTTTGTTTTGCAACACGCTTGCCTCGCTTGTATATTAGCAGTAGGAGGAAAAGTAAAAGGGATACCATTCGTGTACATACCTCCTCAGGCGGACGAGGAGTCAGCGAGTGACATCATCCATTCTGCTGTTGCTAAGTTACAAACGCAGCACCCTGAGGCGCTTGTGCTAATCGCTCGAGACTTTAACCATGTGACGCTGGACAAAACATTACCTGCATTCTCCCAGTATGTGGACTGTAACACCCGGGGAAATAAGACTATTGATTTACTGTATGCAAACGTTAAAGACGCATACAGCGCCACCCCGCTGCCTGCGCTTGGAAAAGCAGATCATAACCTGGTTCTGCTTCAGCCTCACTATAAACCAAAAGTTAGAGTCCTACGTGTAATCACACGATCATTCAGGAAGTGGACCCCGGAGGCTGAGAATACTCTGAGAGAATGTTTTGGAACTACAGACTGGGATATCCTGCAGGGATCTCATAGTGAGAACATTGAGGAAGTTGTTGACTGCACTACTGACTACATCAACTTCTGTATGGACATTGTAGTTCCAGTAAGAACAGTACGCTGCTATGCTAACAACAAGCCATGGATTACAAGTGACATCAAGGGCCTTTTGAACCAGAAGAAAAGGGCTTTTAAAGACGGTGATCAGCATGAGCTCAAGCGCGTGCAGAAGGAATTCCGAGTCCAGCTCAGGGCGGCGAAGGAGCAGTACAGGAGAAAGCTGGAGCAGAAGTTGCAGAATAACAGCATGAAGGAAGTGTGAGATGGGATGAAGATCATCACTGGCTGCAGCTCGAAGCGGGGTACCACCATCGAGAGAGACGTGAAGAGAGCAAACCAAATGAACAACTTCTTTAACAGGTTTGACCATCCTAACCCACTCTCACACTCACCTCGGAGAATTGCACCCTCCACACATCCTTCTGCTGTTACCAGCATAGGAAAGACATCCCCACCCATAATTACAACAACGCAAGTGAGCAGAGAGCTGAGGAGACTTCGTGCCAGCAAAGCAGCGGGTCCAGATGGAGTATCGCACGACTGCTGAAGGTCTGTGTATCGGAGCTGGGGGGTCCTCTACAGCGCATCTTCAACCTGAGCCTGGAACAGGGGAGAGTCCCGAGGCTTTGGAAAACATCTTGTATCACCCCAGTCCCAAAGGTATCACATCCTAGTGAGCTGAATGACTTTCGGCCTGTTGCTCTGACATCACATGTGATGAAGACCATGGAGAGGCTGCTGCTTCACCACCTTAGGCCACAGGTTCAACACGCCCTTGACCCTCTGCAGTTTGCATATCAGGAGAAGGTGGGAGCAGAGGATGCCATCATCTATATGCTACACCGATCCCTCTCTCACTTGGACAGAGGCAGTGGTGCTGTAAGAATTATATTTCTAGACTTCTCTAGCGCCTTCAACACAATCCAACCTCTGCTCCTTAGGGACAAGCTGACAGAGATGGGATTAGATTCATACCTAGTGGCATGGATCGTGGACTATCTTAAAGACAGACCTCAGTATGTGCGTCTTGGGAACTGCATGTCTGACATTTTGGTCAGCAACACAGGAGCGCCACAGGGGACTGTACTTTCTCCGGTCCTGTTCAGCCTATATACATCGGACTTCCAATACAACTCGGAGTCCTGCCATGTGCAAAAGTTCGCTGATGACACTGCTATCGTGGGCTGCATCAGGAATGGGCTGGAGGAGGAGTATAGGGACCTAATCAATGACTTTGTTAAATGGTGCGACTCAAACCACCTACACCTGAACACCAGCAAAACCAAAGAGCTGGTGGTGGATTTTAGGAGGCCCAGACCCCTCATAGACCCAGTGATCATCAAAGGTGACTGTGTGCAGATGGTGCAGACCTATAAATATCTGGGAGTGCAGCTGGATGATAAATTAGACTGGACTGCCAATACTGATGCGCTGTGCAAGAAAGGACAGAGCCGGTTATACTACCTTAGAAGGCTGGCGTCCTTCAACATCTGCAATAAGATGCTGCAGATGTTCTATCAAACAGTTGTGGCGAGCACCCTCTTCTACGCAGTGGTGTGCTGGGGAGGCAGCATTAAGAGGAAAGACGCCTCACGCCTGGACAAACTGGTGAGGAAGGCAGGCTCTATTGTTGGCATGGAGCTGGACAGTTTAACATCTGTGGCAGAGCGAAGGGCACTCAGCAGGCGCCTATCAATTATGGAGAATCCACTGCATCCACTTAATAGTATCATCTCCAGACAGAAGAGCAGCTTCAGCGACAGACTGCTGTCACTGTCCTGCTCCACTGACAGATTGAGGAGATCGTTCCTCCCCCAAACTATGCGACTGTTTAATTCCATCCGGGGAGGGTAAACGTTAACATTTAACATTATACATAGTTATTGTCTGTTTTTCACCTGCATTATTATCATTCTTTAATATTATTTATTGTATCAGTATGCTGCTGCTGAAGAATGTGAATTTCCCATTGGGATTAATAAAGTTTCTATCTATCTATCTATCTCTCTATTTTCCGATGTTCTTGATATGCTTCTGTAATAGCGGATAACCGAGTGACTCTCTCTTCAGATATTTTGCTTTTCCAACATGACTGGCCTCACTTGCGTATCCTCGGAGGTGGAGCCCTTAGCCAGACTCCACATCTCACTTCGGAGCCGGAAAGACACACACACTTCCACGTGTAGACGTTTACATGTAACATCTATATAGTAAAGGATAGCAAACATGAGTGGATATTCTGTCCAGGATGGGGCAAAGTTGCTTACCTGGACAGGAGGCCAGCCCTTTGGAGGCACAAGAAGCAAGGCAGAAAACACAGGGTGTTCCACAGCTTAGCCAGAAATTGGGCAGAAAATGCTAGTTTGGAAGTGGGTACACTGGTGTCCTGGCAGGGTTGGACCGAAGAACCATAACCAGCCGGGATTCCTTTGTGATGGAATTACTAGAGGAGATAACCAATCAGGGCTACATGCTCCCCCAACACCTTCGGTGGCAGCATCCCTGGGTGGCACCAGCAGTATGGACATCCACAACAAGACACCAAGAAGAAATGACTGAGCTGCATTTGTGTGGCTGCTTTTATCCCTTCAGCACTAACTTTTACAAGTGCCATACATTTACACAGGCTGTTACAGACTCAAAGGTCTGTTTTTATTATGCAATAGTAATAATGATAGCAGCTCACTACTCTAAACAGTAAATATGACAAGAACCTGGGATCGAACCTACAACCTATTATTTATGAGGCAGAATTCCTTACCTCTGCACCCGCCATGTCTAGTTTTGTATTGATTGATAGTTGGGCTTCATTTTTTACACATTGTCAGTGACATGTAAATTGAACTATTTCTTTTTCTTTGGTTATATTCTTGAATAAAAGCACACTTGTTTTGTTATACCTTTTGTGAAAGTGATTATTTGAAATTTGGACTTCACACATTAAACACTTCATATCAATATTTTGTTAATTATTACTACAACATGAAAAGAGTTTCTGCTTTAGTTATGTGTTCAAAATTTCTTGCCTCGCATTTCCTGTCATCATACATTTACACAGATCGTTGTAGACATGGAACACACATGAAATGCATGTATTCCAAATAACGATGTATTATTTACCCTATACAATTCCAGACACCTCACTCCCAGATAAAATGACTTCAGGTCTGAGAATATTGCATCTGACTTCAGCTGCGTTGGTGGGAGATGGGATGGCAGCCTGTTTGCTGCCAGTGCCGATTGACACATTTGCAAAACAAAGACTCTAATGACAAGGTGCGAAGGAATCTTAAAGCCAGGAATTATGGATATTTTCATAGGCTTCAGGGATTCTAGTGTTAAGGTAGATTTAGACTTAGGTAAAATTCAGACTTTTTTTTAATCTATGAAAAACTGAAAGAGTGTCTGGAAAAATAAATCACCTAGTCAACTAATAGAATGTATTTTTGCATTAAAGTGTGAAGATAAATCCCACATATAAAAGAGAAAAACATGACAAATGAAAATATTTTACACCTTCAGTAAATTCAACATCATGGGCTAACATCTGTAATATCTATATTATTTTGCAGTCAGTTTTTGACAAAACAGTACAACACTAATCTAGTAAATCTATTTTCTAATTTGGAATTGAGCTTGCTTCTCAGAAAAATTGTAATAACTGTCATGTTTGGAAACTTTTAAAATTAACCAGGACTGTAAAAAAAATTATAATCTGTTGACAGAATTCATTTTGAGGTATTTAAAGCCTGGCATGAAGGCCACCCAAATGACTCTTTCAGATTCAGTTTAAGAAAGTAATGAACAGTCTTTGCAATTTATCTGCAAGAAATTTCCTTTTAGATGGCACCACCAAACACCAAAAAATGATTTGGCAGTCCTCTGCTTAAACTAGTAGGTAGCACTAATCTTCTCTTTATTATCCTGCCTTGGCATTTTCTTAGAAGACTGTCTATTGCTCAGTATCACATTTGTGACGTTAAGACCTTGCGTCTCAACATCACATTTGTAGGAAGGAAAGTGAACGTTTGCTTAACTAGGATAAAATAACGGGTAAAATGTGGCAAACTAATGTGCCCTATTCATAATGCACACTCTTAACACTTCATCAGCTGTGTTTGGTTGATTTCCTCATACTGTCAGTTGCTGTCTGGTTTGGTCCTCTTCCCAATTACTACCACATATACTTTGACAGATTTACTTATATAATATCTGTCATATGTAAAATATGTGTTTTGTGTTGTAATGGGCTTTTATTTCCAGATTGCTTTTGAAGTGGAAATGCATTCTTTATGGCCCATATTTATAACAACTTTTTATTTCCTTATTTACTTAAAGTATAGAACACAGAATAATACTAAATAATTGTTAATGAATGTTTACAGGTTTTAAAAAGTGTACCAAAAACTGGAGTATGCATAGCTTTAGTTACAAAAACGGCACCCCTTGTTGTCCAGAGTGCGTGCCCCCTTAACTTTCGTAAATGACTCTCCTCAGGTGACTGTGCCCTATGCGGCCACATATCTCGAACTTTAAAATAAACAAAATGTGTATTACGAAGGGCAATTTAAGTTCAGGGAGTTCACTTTATAGCTAGTCATTTGAGCCTCACTGTAGGCTTGATCATTTTTGTGGCATTTCTTTTAGTACTCTGCATAGGTAATACTTTGACAGATTTTTGTAAATTTAAGTTGGGTGAGAGAATCTAACATGAACAACAACAGCAGCATTTATTTATATAGTACATTTTCATACAAATGGTGTAGCTCAAACTGCTTTTTAAGATGAAGAAAAGTTTATAAAAAACAAAAATAAGATTAGGCAATAATAAGTAACAATAAAGTAAGAAAAAGAAATAACTCAAGATCTGGAGAAAAAATACAAAATCTGCAGGGGTTCCAAGGCCACAAGACTGCCCAGTCCCCAGTGGGCATTTTATTTAACATAAATGATCTAAATCAGTCCTCATGGTTTTCAGGCATCACATGAAAGAATTTGATGATGATGGTTATGTGGACATCTGGCCTTCAATCCATCAATGTAAGGACTGCACGGTGCTTTGATCAGGTGGTGGAGGCGTAGATCATCAACCCAGAAAAAATGTAAAAAAAAACAGCAGAGAAAAGTAGGGATTCGTTTGGATTGCCATGAAGAAAATGACAATTCAATGCATATATAATTTATTAGGGGTACATTAAAATGTACCTATGAGAAAGCCATTTTAAAAATAATGTTTTTTAAAACATTATTAAAGCAGTTTTTTAAATGCCCCAATGTATTAGCCTGGCAAATTTCTATTGGTAAACTATTCCAGATTTTAGGTGCATAACAGCAGAAGGATGCCTCACCATTTCTTTTAAGTTTAGCTTTTGGAATTATAAGCAGACACTCATTTGAAGATCTAAGGTCACAATTTGGTGTGTAAGGTGACAGGCATTCCAAAATATAGGACGGAGCAAGAGTATTTAACACTTTGTAAACCATAAGAAGTTTTTTAAAGTCTATTTTGAATGGCACAGGTAATCAGTATAACAACATTAAAACTGGACAGATGTGTTCAGATTTTCTTTTCCTAGTTAAGATTCTAGCAGCTGCATTCTGCACTAGTTGCATCTAATTGGTATCTTTTTTGGGTTGTCCTGAGGGGAGTGTGTTACAATAATCTAGCTGACTAAAAAAAACTGTGAACTAATTGTTCAGCATCTTGCAAAGTTATAAGGGATCTAACTTTTGCTATATTCCTTAAGTGAAAAAATGCTGTCTTGGTAATCTGATTAATATGCAATAATTATCCCTAAATTCTTTGCCTCGGACTTGACTTTTAAGCCTAATGGATCAAGTTTATTTCTATTATTCTCCTTATATCCATTTTTGTCAAAAACTAAGATTTCTGTCTTCTCCTTATTTAGTTTGAGAAAATTGCTACTCATGCACTTAGAAACATTAGTAAGACATTGGGTCAATGAACCAAGAGAGTCGGGGTCATCAGGCGCTATTGATAAATACAGTTGTGTGTCACCAGCATAGCTGTGGTAGCTCACGTTATGCCCTGAGATAATCTGACCTAATGGAAGAATGTAGATTGAAAAGAGCAGTGGACCTAGGATAGATCCTTGTGGAACACCATATAGAATATCATTTGTATTCAAAGTATAATTACAATAACTAACAAAGAATATTTGGTATCACTTTACATTAGATGTTCATAATTACGCTGTACTTGCCATGTAATTATCTGTATATATACAGAGTAACTAGATGTAATTATGTTGTATTTACTGTATAACACAATGTAATGCTGTTGTTAAACACTTAATTGTAATTGTTATTCCACAATTTATATACTTAGGTAATTATAAAAATTTTGAAATAACAATTACAATTGAGTACTTAATTACAGAATTACACTGTATTACACAGTAAGTACAAGGTAATAACCAAAGTACCTAGTTACTCTGTAATTATACAAGTAATTACATAGTAAGTATATATAAGAATAACTATACTATTAGAGTCTAACATGACAGTAGTAAATACAAGTTAGGATTTTGTTCCCAGTGTAATGGATCAATAGTCATACAGATGTACCTAAATAGAAACCTCATTTGATGTTACCAGTAAAATTAACTTCTTTGAGCATAATGAGCAGAGCTTATAAAGTTGACTTGAAATTGAATCTTGGACATTTCATGCTGAAGAGTACCTCAGACAGTAATCTGAGAATATCCTGGTATGGGATGAAAATATGCAGGTTAACTACATGCTAATCCTTTTAACATCTGTGGGCCATTTGTTTTTTTCATTCAAACAGCAAAAGACCAGACTTAAAGATGACACAGAGTGGCACAGAGCAAAATGAGATGTGAAACCAGCAAAATTTAGCTAAGTGTATCTGGTCAGACCACAAGCCTATTCTATCTTATCTAACTTCCTATTTCAAAACATATCTGTATTGTCTAGAGCAGAAGTTCTGTTTTTGGAAAATGACAATAGCATGTACAGTAGACATTTTTTAAGATTATAACACTGACTAGTATTGAAAATAAAATACTTTGTACAAATATCAAGGAAAAAAGAGGTCTACATGTGAAAAATCAAGGAGTATAGTTGGAAAGTCACATAGTGGAAATTAAAATTTGCAGTCTTGTGCTTCAAACGCATGTATCATGAATGCAGAACCATTCAATCAAAATAATCATATTGGATGGTGCTGAGTTATCTGCTTGACAGAGCAACCCCGCCAAATGCTTATGTGTCCTTTTAACTAACATTTATTACCTGTTTATTTGCCACATTTTACCCGTTATTTTATCCTGCAGTTGCCTCTAAACAATGCAAGGTTCCAGTCAGAAACCATCTGTGAAGCTATGAAAACTACAAACTCAAAAATTATTAATATGTTACTCTTCCATGTTAAACTGATTGTCTGTCCTTTTGTCTAGTATAAATGTGTTTTCTGGCATCAACAAAACATAATTTTACAATCATAAAGTCTATAGATTCTGATATTAGAACATTAGAACAGTCTAGACAAGACCAGGCTATTCAGCTCAACAAAGCTTGCCAGTTCTATCCTCCTAATTTTTCCAAAAAACATCAAGTCCAGCTTTGACAGTCCCTAAAGTCCTACTGTCTACCACACTACAAAAAGAAAACCTTTCTCATGCTTGTGTGAAATTTATCCTTAACATGTTTCCAACTGTGTCCCCGTGTTCTTGATGAACTAGTGAAGACTCAGCTTTTGAATGTGTTACCTTTACTTAGGCTTTCTTCCTCATCCCAAAAATGTGTATATTAGGTTACAGGGCAATTCTACAGTGTCCTAAAGTGGACGTGTACTGTATACGTGAATAAGCCCAGTGTTCAACAGATGCCTCCTCCAAGAATGGTATATGCTTTTGGGTCCCTGTTTATAAATTCACTGTCTTCTACAAGCATTACAAACAGTAATACAAAAGAATGTTAGTAAAATCCAGACATTGATATCCAGTATGTTGACTTAAGCTGAATGTGATACTGAAGTAGAAATGAAGTTAACATATCTGAACAAGACTGGTGGTTTCATGAAGTTTTCAGAAATGTAATCGACTTTAGAGGTTACCACATGCCATGACTCAAAAACATTTTTCTGCAAGATATTTAATAAAATAATTTACCTGTTGGACAAGACATGATTGCCTAGAGAACAGCAACACAAAAATAGGAATGGTGTACAAAATCCATACAGACAGTGACTAGGTGGGAAATCAAACACATGTCTGAAAAGTGAAGCAGCTATAGTAAGTTAAACAGTGCACCACCTTCCTGTGCCTTCAAAGTTTATGCTTATAAATTATTTTTAATAGCAGACAATGGTGTATATAATTATACCTAAGCATCTTCTGTACAGTATGTGCTATAAATTACAATTCTGAATAATTCTTTCCCTCTGTTTTTTTTACCTTTATCCAGGATCTCTTCCATTAATGTACAGCTCTCTTTTTCCTTCGCATTCTATTTCCCTTCATCTTTTTATTACACCCAGTTTCTCTCATATCCTTCACTACCACATTCTTACATGTTTTTTACCACTGTACACTTCTTATTACTCGCAACTCCATCTCTAATACTCTCCTTTGCATATTGTTTTCTTCTTGTCTTCAAACACATCTAGCCTACTGGAATCTTCTTTCCATCATCTTCCTCAGTACCTGTTATGTTTCAGCCAGGATCTGTTCACTGGCTTAAATATATGTTCCTTTTTATTGTCATTTCTGTTGTTACAGAATTATTAGTATTTTTTTTTTTGTAAATATGTAATATGTTTTAATATATGTTTTGTGGGTATTTACTGTATTTTTATGGGTGAAACCCCAAAAGGCAGGGTCAGTATGGTGTCACTGCAATCATCTTTGGTATTGATGTTTATCCCAATGCCAATTTATATTAATTTTAGATACCAGCATTTTGGGACTTGAGATGCGTAGTTACAGAAGTTGCACACTGTGACGTCACTGCTGTGACATTATATACTGTATATATACCAGTAATGGCGCACTGCACAATAACGTGCAGTGAATACACTTGACTTGAGCATTTATAGTTTTCATACTGTTTCTCTGTACGTTTAACATTCATATGCTCAGAGGTTGATGTGCTTGCTGCTTCCTGAGCAGCTCTTATTTACTCCACCCTCGCGACCCGCTTCTTCTCTTCTTTTGTTGACATCTTTTCCCGTTAAAATTGATTAAGTCAGTGTTTGTGTTGCAATTACTTAGTATGTTTTCTTTAATCTTTCACTTAAACTGGCATTTAAGTCTTCAATTTGCCTCAAGAATGATTTAAGATATGAAGAGGGGGAAGTGATGGCAAAGGTGGTAGGGATGAGAACGGTGCCCTTACACATGTGCTGCATGGCTGCCCTGCTGGCCGCTGCCTAGAGTTGATTCTACAATAAAATAAAAAATAAAAAGAGGAATATCCTTGGAGGTGAATCATCACCCCGATAGCAGATAGTAGACGTCACGTAGTATATGTATGTGTACCAAATTTCAGGTCAATAGGTCAAACGGTTTGTGACCTACCGGTGATTTAAAATCCTGGACAGACAAACAGACAGCCATGGTAGCGTAGTATATAAGAAAATATATATATATATATATATATATATATATATATATATATATATATATATATATATATATACATATATATATATATATATATATATATATATATATATTGTGACAGACCCTTGCCGAGCCAGGATGCTTGGAGAATTGGAAAGACCAGGGGAGAAACAATATCTCCACTGGCACACGAGAGGGCAGCTGCCTTGGTTGCCATATGGGCCACGGGGACAGAGCTTGGAAGCTCAACACGGACATTTCCTAAACCTTGGACAGCAGCACTTCCACCACACCAGGGAGTGCTGCAGGAATGTCATCAATAAGCACTTGGAGCACATCCTAGTAAAACATAAAAAGGTCTGCCTCACTCCATTTGAGGAGCTGGTGTTGAGAGGTGGAAGACAGAGCTTGTGTGGAGAAGTGTAGGTGATAAAGAAAAGAGAGAATAAAGAAAGAGAGAGGAAAGAAACTGAGCTTATTGTTGGTGATTTGTGCACCTTGTACTGAGAAAAAGAAAATTAAAGGGTGTATTTTGTACTTGTGTCTCTGCGCCTGGGGAGGACCAACCTAATTTGTAGACAATCAAAGAGAGGTGTGTGTTATTGATTACCATCTTAAAATCTACAGTAATCCCTTTTGAATTTGATTTTTGGTTAATGTCTGGGCTTTGGCGACAGTTAATTTGACTATCTTAATAACAATTTTTTTTTGGATTAACACTTATGATTTTCTTCCAGTTCAGTTAAAATTCCAAATCTGCTTAGTTTTCATATATGTCAGTTATAGCTATTGATGTTTCTTCAAAATACGTACTGCTTATATTTTTTCCTTTTCTACTGACATTTTATACTATCCAAGATGTTCTTGTTCTAGCTAAGAAACATAGAAAAATATAGAATAAATAATGGATCCCTGAAACTTGCAGTATAAAGAAAAGTAAATTGATGAATGTATTTCATGTTTGGTTGACTTTATTTTTCAGCATGTGTTTATGCCAAATTTATGCAGCAATGATGTATGATTATATAGCTTCCATTTTTCAGTCTCCACACTGGCTTCCTTTTGTGTTTAAGGCTGCTTTCAAAATCCTCCATCTAAGATATAAACATATTTGGCTTTGGTTAATTCTAATTAAGTGAACTTATTATTTTGAACATTCCAGAGGCTCTAAGATGCAGGATTCTAAAAATTCTAAAGCTAAATAAAACTATTGCAGGAGACAGTGCAATATGGCCCCCAGTCTGTGGAATAATCTGCATGCTATTTCAAGGGATGCCACATTAATCGTAACACTTGTATTCAATCTGCAGACTTGTTACTCTATAATTTATTTTCCTCTTATTAGATGTGATAAACAAAATGTTTATGCCCCAGTAACATGTTATTTTGTGTTTTTGTTTTGATTGGGTAGGACTGATAGTATTAATAGTCTTTTATAAAGAAAACTAGACAGATCCTCTAATGTATTGCCATGTATCATGATTTTGTAAGTCATTCTGGAAAAAGGCAACATGCAAAATGAACATATCAACTTAAGGACTATCCAAAAAGATATGTGTTTCTTCAGATGGAATAAAACAGCAAGTAAAACATAAACTTCCAATGTAAGGCTGTTTTGCTTATTTAAGAATTACAGTAATAACTTCTTACCAAATTCTGAAAATATGCAGAAGAAATCATTGTAAAGAGAATTGCTTTTTTTCAGTTTTGAGATACTATTGAACATTGCTTTCCTCCTGATCTGTTGGAGAAGGATTAGGAATCTTCCAATTAAGCAAAATATTTTTTATTCAAGTAGAGATTTTTCATAGCACAATGTTAACCCCTCTGACATTACTTCAGATATTGTTGTTAACGCACTACTAGTGATCTCAGATCCCAGGCTTTCTTGGGGCTCTCTTTTTGTATGTCTCTCTGAGTCAGGTGGAGGGTTGAGGGCTGAGTTTAATGGTGTGGTGATTCCTGTCACAACAAAGCTTAAAAGTGAGTGCAGGCCTTAAAAACAAACACAAAAAACCAGACCTACCCTCTTCACAGGTCCCTTTGGTAGCCTAGTTCCAAACTCAAAAGGCAGGCTCATGGCTTGCATGGGCCCAAAAATGAGTCATTTAAATTGCAAAGTATCTCAACACACACCCAAAATGGGAGTAGAGAAAAAAAACATTTGAAGAACTCTGGTCCAGGACAAATATTGTTTATATGTATATACTAAAGAAAACCAAAAACTTAAAATAAAAAGGCAGGGCAAAAAAAATATATATAAAAATAGGTCTTGGTAGTGGTATCTTAAGGAGAAGCTGGGGTCTAGGCCTGCAAATTTAAAAAATCACATACAACCAAAAACACAAAAGCAAAAGTGCCACAAAAACTGCAGATTCTGTTTTTATAAAGTTGGGGCCTTCCCCCAGCTGCATCTTCAAGTGGCCCCACCATCATAAGCTGTACATAAAGGGGACAGGGCAAAAAAAAACCAACTACAACCAATAGGTATAATACAAAAAATTAAAGTAATATTACATAAATGCAACAAAGACAAAACAAAACCAAATACAGAATTCATACCCTAACTTTTTAAAGGTAATATTTGAAAAATAGCAAAAGGAATAAATAAACACAAAACATATTTGATCCTGGGTGAAGCATAACACATGGATTTTTAAAATCAAATTCTGTTTTTTATGGTGTTACATCATTTAAATAAAGTAAAATAAAAGTTATCAGAGTGAAACATTTCTAGTATTATTTTAGAGAAAATAACTCTAATTTATGTTGAAAAACCATAGTATGCTTACATGTTTGACTACATATAAAAAACAGCAGTTAATTCATTAAACAGACTAAAGGTAGATGAAGAAAAATAGCTCACCATTATAATTCTCTGTTTTGTGTATTTAACTCTCCTAAACATGACACCTCTAAAGTGAACTACATAACTTTTATCATATGGCTAATGAGTTTGTGTTTTGTTCTGTCAGTAAAATGTATATTTAAAAAGGCAAATGAGAATAAGAAACACTGATCTGAAAAGAGTTGTCAAGAGAAAACAGAAGAAAGGAAAAATATTAAAAAAGATGAAGCAAAAAGAGAGCCATGAATTGAAAGAAAAAAAAAACCGCTCCACCAGCATTTGATATTCAGAGTTGACATGTTCTTTCCTTTGATAAACCTTTAAATATGTAATTTCATTTAATATATTCAAGTTATTAGTTTGTGAATCAAGACTGAAAATAATACATACACCATAAAAGAAGTGTTCCTGAACCCAGTGCGTACTGCTATTACGGGTAACGTTTGCTTTATCTTTTTTGAAATGGATTGCAGGGTTTTCAGTTCATTGTGGGAGAAAAAAATTGTTTTGTATTTCACAGAACCTCATTTTCATGTTTAAAAATGCAAAGATTTTTTTAACCTTTTAAAAGGCACTGGAAATGGTTACAGAATATAATGAGTTTTACGAGTTATGCTGTTAATATTAATGAAGTAGTCACCTGGCAGTTGTGGATTACTTATAAATGGTACAATTCAGGCAAACTCTGAATATCAATTATGAGAGACATTGTCTAATTTAATTAAGTCAGTAATAGTCATCCATCCAGTTTCCAGTAACAGATCTATTCATATGTAACACACATAGTAATAAATAGTTCCTTCATGTTGTAGGGTAAACCTATTCTCAGCACAGGTTTAGAAACACATTTTTATTTTACTTTGTTTTTAGTTTCTTTCTTCAAAATCCTGGTGTCACACACATGCACATGGGAGGCAGCTAAAGGGCTTGAATGAGAGTAATTCCGAACCAGGCCGGGAGATGGCAGACCATCTCGCTTTTCTGGCCCCGCCTGCCTCTGATGACGTCAATTCTGGTTCAGACCCCTTTGACGTCACTTCCAGGTCCGAGCCTATTACCGAAGACGCTTCCGGTTCTGGTCCTTCTGATGTCACTTCCAGGCCCGAGCCTATGGATGAAGACCCTTCCAGTTCCGGCTTCTTTGAGGTCACTTCCTATATTGTCCTTTAAAAGCTGCCACCTTTCCTAATTCCCCTCAGTTCTGTTTGGGACTCTGATCTGTACACTTCAGTACATCAATTTATTAAATTTTGCAGCCAGGGAAAAATATAAGGGTGGCTGCCCCAAATCTTGCTAAGGCTCTTTGTCGAGTTTGTGACACTGGTAACATACTCAAATGAAAGAGCATGTTCATAGTAATATGTTAATAGAGTAATAGGAAAAATTATGAATACAATTAAACTGTGCCTTTGGTTACTATCCACTTATTTAAACATTCAACAATCAGTTTTCCTTATTAGCCCTGAAATCTTGCTTACCATTTCCAAACTCTATGCTCTGTACAAGTGGCAATAATGACCCTATAAAGCTGCAGTGAGTGACCATTATACCCTTTCAAAGTTATAATATGCCGAGATGTGAGGAGTCGCCCTTGAAGTGCTGAGGCTATTGTCATGTGCAGTCTCATAGCAGCCTTAACTGTCAGTGCTTACTGAACTCCACAAATATTTAAATATTTACATTATTTCCCCATACAAGATATGGACTGTAGCATCCAAAATAGTTACAATATACTAATTATTATCTTGTTATTCTCTTACAGATACAGATTTTTGTCTCCACTGCCGCTTATAAACTGTAGTACTGTAACAGGTAATAGGTACTGGAAGATTGACTTTGCACCTGAAAATGGATTCTGAAATTGATTCTGTTTTCTGCAATAATCTAAAAATTCTTAACATATATAAATGTTTCACTTTTTAAAAATGTGTTTAATACTGAAACTAATAAGAAGTACAGTACTATACCATACAGAAGGCCATATTGTAATGTTTTATAGTTTAGGGTGTGTTCACCACCACTGTTGGCAATTTTACTCAGGAAGAGTTACTTTTTACTTATTACTGTTTTAACCCTTTAACCGCCAACTCCCTAAATATTCCCCATGCCAGGAGAAATCTGAACAATTTTCGTTTTTTTACTTTACATTTATTCAAGCAGTATTTACCTGCTGAAATACCTCCTGAAATGTTTCAAATAAATGGTCAATCAAAGGACGTAGCTTGAACAAGCGGTCACGGTTTGGATCTTTCTTATCTGGCTCAGATAACGGGCAGCAGTCCAGTTGAGATGCTGGGGATACAGCCACTCATCGCCATCATCCGATGCGTCGTCATTCACAGTATCATGCAGCGCACGTTGCTGATCATCATTGTCGCTAAAATCTTCTTCAGAACTGCTACAATCATGATCAGAATTATTGTCCAAAATCGCCTGCAAAACCTCACTTCAATTCAGTTTACATTTCGCCATATTCACAGCTTTCACTTTCGAATCACATCACGTGAGCGGCCAATACAACCGCAGAGTTGTCGAAATACAATGTAGTAATAATACCCACGCCAAACTGTCAGTTATACTACGCGCCAGGCATTCACATAACCATAGGCAAATGTGCCGGATAATTCCGGCAGTAAGGCGTCAGCAATAACGCTACAATGCCGGATATATCCGGCAGAGGGCGGTTAAGGGGTTAAAGAGTAATTATATTACTTTATTCATTACTTAGTACCAAAAAAAATTAGTTACATTATTCGTTATATTACTATATTAATTTCAACACCACTCATAACATGGCTTCTGTTAAAAATGAATACACTCTATTGGAACAATTAACCTCATAGAGGAGTCAACAATCAAACTGCATAACTACAAACATTGCAGCCTGTATGAAAAATTAGCTTTTTAACTAAAGTATCCTCACAGTAAAAAGGAGTTTAACGGTTTCACCAAACATTTACAAAACATTAAATGCTGTTTCATATTTGAACTGATATCATGTCCAGCCTCCAGTCTCTAGTTTTGTTATCTCTCTCTGACGTATTAAACATGGTCCCAATGTTCAGAAGTGAAAGAATGATTGTATCTCATTAACACAAGCTTCTCAAACCACTTATCAGACAACCTGTTCCTTCTCAGGGTGAGCACTAAACTGAAAAGCCGCTCCACAGGTGTGCTAGATGAAGTCGGAGTGTTGTACTTTATGTACATGTTTTTAATGTTTGAGAACTGGTTCAAGATATCAACCTCATAACCTTGTGACCTCAAATACTGCATAACTTCTTTTTCTGTTGAGTAGCTCTGTCTCAAATGCAAAAAGGTCCTTTTCATCATGGTTGGCTGACGTCATGGATACAGAGGCAGACTTCTCTACAGGAGCAATTGAACAACACTCTGCTATCAGAAGCTCCCTTGCAAGCTCTCTCCTGTCATCAACTCTCAGCTATTAGAGTTTGAACTTCGGACAGTTGGCAGCTGCAAGAAATACAAGTATATTTTTGATATCCAGTACATCAGCAAAATGAGTCTGGATGGCCTGAAAAATAGAATTTGATCATTTATTATAGTTGGATAATTACTATTTAATTTGTCATTGGAATTATTTTTTATCCACGCAATTGTAGACCTAAACCACCCTTCTTCCCATGTTGAAAGATTTGATTTAATGCTTAGGCTATTTATTGACCCCTTTATTTGTTTTAATCCTCTGTTGCTTCAATGATAATGATCATTATTTGGACTATTGTTTTGATAATTGTGCCTACAGCTTTAGAAACAAATATTGAAGTAACGTCTGTTCCCTCTGTCATGAATGATGCAAAACAACAAATCTGCCTGAATAAATTTGTTAAATGATAATCGGTTTAGGAATATAGTCATACCTTCACTATGACATCTGGAAGGCCAGCTGTCATCCTTGAGAGTGGGTTTTTCAAGGAAAGTGTCCTTATCATCTGCACTTTGAGGGTAAGTAACAAAGTCCCATAACAACAGTCATCTGCTGTTATATGTCCAATGCTGCTGTAAGTTGGTTTATAACGGTGCAGTACTCCTGCAGGAATTGGTACTCCTTGTCATTGAGGCACTTAATTCCTAGTTTAACACATACAGTAGGCTATTCAGCTTGTTCACAGGAATTTCACTGTCTTCCAGTTCAGAATAAGACTCCGGATTTACAAGCTGATATATTTTAAACGCCTTGGCAAAATTTGATGCATTGTCTGTTCCAGTGGGTACAACTTTGACAAGCAGTTCATATGATGAATGAATTTGTTCTATCTCTGCGCCAATAACATCAAATGTGTGCCTACCTCTGGTTCTCCTACATGTTATGTTGGCTTTGTTGTGCTCCAAAGTAGACCTGCTGATCTGTTACACCCAGAAAGCTTTTGTTGTTAGCATCCATATATTATAAGCTGAGGTGTGAACAGAATCTACCTCTTCAAGAATGGCCTTCAAATTAGATTCCATTTCTTAATATTCTCTCCCAAGCTAGGCAGCAAATCTTTCTCTGAGGCAGCGTAACATTGCTCTTCATGGGCAATTTCACAATAATGTGTTGAAACGAGAGCGACTTCAAATAGGTAACATCTCCACTACAGTATACTCAGCAATGAGCTTATTCAAATCCTGTCTACTTAACTTCTCTCCACCATAGTGTCCTGCTCTAAAATCCAGTTTTGGTGGTTTAGCTGGAGTGCTTACATCAGCGGCTGTTAAGGCCTCCTTGTCAGCATCAACATTTTTTCCACAAATGTCACATTGGTGCTCTGCTGCCATGTCAGATTCTTGAATAAATTCAATGTTGTGTTTTTCGTGGCTGAAAGCGTTTTGCTGCCAGGACAAAGTTTACAACAAGCAACAATGTTCTTTGCATCTTTGACTGAGACAAACTCAAAATAATGGGAATATGTCCAGTTTTTGAAAGCACTCCTCTCTCCCTTATCCTCCATCATTATTGAGCTTTTTAGGTAGTACTACTCTGATATACCACACATGCATGTAATAATAAAATAGCCTACATAACACCAAAACAAATCATGTTCTGGTAATGCAGTGTTAATTGGATTAGCAACTAAGATATTATTACTGTTTTGGAAATTGTAATTGTAATATGACAGCTTCACTCCTCTTGCCTGTCATGGCAGCAGCACCATCCTTACAGGTGGCCATGCAATAAGACCAGTCAATTAAATTTGCCAGCATGAACCTGTCCAAAAGTTGAAAAATGTCTTCCCCTGGATTTCTTTGCAGGATAAAAGCTCCTCAACAAACCTTCCATCTCCAATAAATCTGATGTAGCTAATGCAGCACAGCTTATTGTCTATATTTGTGCTTTCGTCCTGCTATGCTAACCAAGGGCTGTTGTTTACCTTTTCTAGTAGTACTAGGCTGGTGTACCATGTTAGCCATTATGGATGTAGTGAAAAGTTAAGCAAAATGACACCTTTTAATGACTAACTAGAAAGATTACAATATGCTAGCTTTTGAGGCAACTCAGGCACCTTCTTCAGGCAAGATCTTGAGTTGCCTCGAAAGGTTACCTGTTCTATTAATTGGTCTGTTACATCCTCAGCCATGTCAGATATTCATCTACACACAGTCTTATCTGACAAAGGGACAGTGTCAGTGTTATGGGCTGCTTCCTCACCAAGAAATTCCTGAACTACAGTATGTCTGGTCATCAGTATAATCAGATCTCCAACTGTGTGAGCTTTCTTTGCATGGGCAATCAAATACATCTCCAAAAAAGACACCCTCAGTGCCCTGAAGCCATTGCTTGCTGTGTAAAAGTGCTTGCTTGTTTCACAAGCAGTGCTGCTTTCCTTTTGGAAAAAGTCAACATGTTTCCCAAAATCTTTTGTTTTAGATATCCTTCCAATTTTTAGACAGCTTTAGACAGAATTTACTGATAAAGAACACATTTAGGGTAATCAAGTCTGACTTTTTTCTTAGCCAGCACAAGGTGGCCTTTGAGTAGCATTTGAAAAATGTGTTTATTAATAAGTGTAATTGGCAAGCGCACTAACAAAGTGACAATGATATTATTAAAATACAAGGTGAACTTGAAAAAATGCTTTATTTTTAACAACTTTTTAAATAATAAAATCATATGATTTTTTTCCGCCATTTGCCTTGGACCTCCCTGACATATCCCTTGCAGACCCCCAGGTCATCACAGACACTAGATTAGGAACAACTGCCTTACACTACTTGTTACTGAGGACAGTAATAATATTACAGTAACGTGTTATTGAGTAATGCTTTACTGCCCAACACTATTCATCACATATAGGTTCCTAACAAACCTACTCAGCAAATTGCCTCCCAAAAACACAGGTAGCATTTTTGTTTTCATTTGCAAACACATATCATCCCTAATTTACCCTTTCTCTGCCCTCGATAGTATAATGATAGCTCCACTAAAATGATAATACTTACTATAATATATGCTATATGAAGCAGAATAATATGCTCCCTAAAAGCTCATGACAGTTTACATCACAAATTCCTGTATAAAACAATGTGGGCTTCTTGAGACATGCTACACCATGACACAAACAGCAAAGATTGATGGATAAGACTCTGATATGGTCTGAATCTCATTTCCTCACTCTAATTAATGGTCCATATTTTTTATTTTATTAATAAGTGGACTGCTTGGTGATGCAGCAACTCAGTGCTTCATGTTGCTGCTTTATGGATCTGTACTCCGGCTTTCAAATTCTGTCTCTGATTGTTGTCTGTATTGAATTTTATGTTCTTCCAGTGTCTGTGTTTTCCTCATATTTTCTTCCCACATCTCCAAAGACCCATATTAACTGAGCCTATATACCAATGTTTCCCAACCGTTTTCCTGTGGTGGCACACCTTTTGTAACCAAAAACATCCCGTGACACACCATTATTCTATTAACCACAAACACATTGCATCTCATACATGCGCTCATCTGTTCGAAGAGGCAGAACTACCAGAGAAGCCAGTGATAAAGAAGCTTCAAGATCAGCATTCACAGACACAGCACTTAGCGAGCACTTTGGTGGCATCTCCCAGTTGCTTCATCCTTTTGCCCGCATGCTGCATTCTCACTGTCCAGCAGCCCTTTGAGACTTGCTGGCAGCCATACACCCCGGGAGAGGAACTGTAATAGTCAGGAGACGCATTCAAAGTGTTCTAATTGCTGTGTTTTCAAATGATTGAGGAGCTGCTTTTTCCAGCTTCTTCAGGTAGACTCTCTTTCTCAGACAGGTCTCGATCACTTGAGGAGCTTGTCCCTCACAGGTTCAGACCCAGATGCTATTATTTCCACAGTACACTATTATTATTATATTATACTATATTATAGTATATATTGTAGCATGCAGCTGGGGCTCCAGCCGAGACACCTCTACGCTAAGAGGACCGAGGAAGCAAGTGTAGCCAGAGTGTTACTGTACCTCTCCCGGGAAGCTAGATGGCAGCCCCCCTGGGTTGCAGCAGTGCCTCGGACTCCCGCAGGGCTTCATGGGAGTTGGAGTTTGGTGTAGCCCTGTTGGAATCCGTGGGCGTCACCAGGGGGTGCTGCAGCAGGATCTGCTGAATCCTTTTGGGATGCTGGAAACTAGGTCATCAAGCACCTGGCGCACTTGTGGGTGCAGTATAAAAGGAGCCAGCAGCCACCACTCAAGAAGCCAGAGTCGGTAAGAGCTAGATGAAGCTTGAGCAGATGCAAGCTGGTAGAAAGAAAAGAAAGAGAGAAAGAGAAGGAAGAGTATAGTGTTAGTACATTGTGTTTGTGAGACTGTGCTGTACTTGTGGGAAACAGGGGAAAGTGTTTCCCATGAGGTAAAAAGAAAATAAAAAACAGTGTGTGCCTTGAACTTGTGTCCCATGCTTGTCTGTGTCGGGCTGAGGCAGCAGTGCCAGCCTGGTGGTCCACAATATATATGGTAGTGCTGCTGCTTTGCAGTAAGGAGACTGTGGAAGATTGTGGGTTCACTTCCCGGTTCCTCCCTGTGTGGATAGCGCTTTGAGTACTGAGAAAAGCGCTATATATAAATGAATTATTATTATTATTATTATTACTATATTATACTATATACTATATAATATTATTACACACTACTATTATTATTATATTTCCATGGCACATTATTTCACTATTATTTCCATGGCATACCTGGATAGCTCTCACAGCGCACCACTGTGTCATGGCACACTGGTTGAAAAACACTGCTATATACAGTAAATGTGAATGTAGGTGTGGGTGTGAATGGGTCCTTTGATGGACTGTCACCCCATCCAGTGTTGGCATTTGCCTTTTGCCCAGTTCTGTTGAGACAGGCTAAAAGTCTCAAATTTCCATGGATTGGATTAATTGGCTTTAAGAATTTTACTGTAATGATACTGTACTGATGAGCTGGTATATGCCATTTGGCTGAGCATATAACACAACTATCAGACTTCTGAACTTCCACCTGTGAGCACTTTTTTCATTCCATTTTTTTTCAGATGCCTGTGATAAAACTTGTTTCTTTGTGCCTGTTTTAACCTTGTCATGTATACTCATAATTACCTTCTTATTAGGCAACTAGGATTAGGTTTATTTTCAGGCCTTTGTACCAGGATGAATATGCAAGAGATACTGGTTTTGTTGCATAGAGATGACTTAGAAACTGCAGGATAAATTACAAGAAAATGTGTTAAGATGGCCTGGGAAAGGTACAGTATCAAATCATGAGTGAACTATAACAAAAATAGAATGTAGGAAATGATATGGTTTATTTAACAGGATATAGGAAAACTGGCTAAGTTGAAGGCAAAATAACAAGGTAAAGAAGTAAAATCAAGTGGCTTCAAGCAGCAGCAAAGTGGTGGTTGTTTTCATTTTCAGTTAACAACAAGAAAGAGGTGTGGTGTGACATACTAGTAGTTGTTTAGCTCCACTTCTTGTGTGTATATATTCACACTATGATAAACTGGTGCCCCATCCAGAAATTCTTTCTGCCTTGCACCCAGTGCTTTCTGGGATAGATTTCATCTTCCACGTAACCCTGCTGCTTTGAAAATGAATGGATGGATGGAAATGCCTTAACCCTGCAAAGGAATGCCAGCTTTACAGACTGTATTCCTTAACAAAAAACATGGTACAAATTAATTGCAAAATGTTCAATGTTATTAGTGTGGGTTCCAAGATCAGATTCAAAATCCTGAGAGTAATAATCAAAATATCTATCTATTTATTCATTTTCAAACCCTCCTAATCAAATGAAAATTCATACTTTTCTATTAGCTAATCCCAAACACTGTTAATTTCAAAACTGCTAAATTACAGTCTACGAGATTTACAACCACATTACTCAGACTATAGCAAAATAATATTCTATCCTGGTACCACATTAAACATTCTACTGACATACTGTACATATGCTGCTATCTAGATATGACAAAGCTGGTATGATTCTCAAACTCATTGTACAGAGGAAACATCTTTCAGTTTAAAATTGTTTCTTTAAGTGTAGGAAAAACATGTGCTTATGAACTAAACATGAATAGACAATATAAACCTGTTATCCATGATTTTTATGCTCTTGATACTCTCAAAAAATCAATACATCTTAAACCTAGCCTGACTATCATTTAACTGATAAAAATCAGACAGATAAAATGTAACCAATTTTAACATCATTGCACACTGGGATGAGATGACTGGTGAAATGAATACATACTTATATTCTTTGCAAATATTGAAACACACTGCACAAAGCCTTGACCTTATGGTCACACTAAAATAATTAAAGACAGAATTTATTATATCCATCACACTACCAAAAATAATGATGAAGAGAATAGACTTGTCTGTCTTCATCAAAAAATAATCCATCACTTTACTTTCAAAAATTGTTTAAGGGATAATAAATTTGCCAGAATACCATTTTCTGTGAGAGATGATTGCATGCTTATGGGACAAGGTCATTTTATTCAACTACATGAGAGTAAGGTCAGCTACAAAAGGAGCACTGAGGTTTAGAGAAATAATGTGAGAGAAATAAATACTTGGAAAGCAAAACTCTTGAGGCTATTTAAAAAAGGACAAATTTAAGGTGACTGCATCTTTAAGCTTTAACTCCTAAATCTTCCCTACTGAAAGCATATAATTCACTTTTATATACTGTTATGTTCCTTTTTGTTCCAGTAATCACTGCAATGACATTGCCCCTTTCTACAGAGACAGCTTTGCCACCTCTATCAACAAGTCAAGTGTTACATACCTCTTGGAGAATTCCAAAAACTGTTTCTTTCTAGGCCATGAAGAGCATAATCTCCTGCGGTAGAAATTGATGAGCCAATTACAAGGTGTGGAAAGATTTTTAAGGAAGAGGTGCTGCTGACAGCAAGTGAATTTGTGACATCATTGCATTTTAAATTATTAGTGCAAACATTTGGCAGAAACATACTGTAACATCCACATTAATTTGTACAATATCATATGTTCACCAATCATTTATATATACAGTTAGTCAAAAAGCCAGTGCTGTCTTGCATAAACTAGTGAGAGAGAATATGCAGTAACAAGCACAGGTCCACTTCAAGTTTATGTATAGAACAGTACCCAATAACATACAGTATATAAATAGTACCCAGCCGGAATGCCTGGAGAATGGAAGGCCCGGGAGAGAGGCAAGAGGGCAGCACCCCATGGATTGCATTGGTGCCTGGCCGATTCCTGAACCCTGGACTGCAGCACTTCTACCACACTTGTAAGTGCTGCCGAAAGAGAATCCAGGCACACCTGGAGTGCTTCCGGGTGCCCATACAGCACTTCTGCCACACCAGGAAGTGCGGCAGGAGGATCGTCAGGGAACACCTGGAGCACATCCAGGTGAACTATTAAAGGGGACACCTCACTCCATTTGAGGAGCCAGAGTCGGGAGGCAGAGGACAGAGCTTGCGAGGAGAGGAGTAGAGGCGGCAGAAGAATAGAGAAGAAGAAGGGAAAGAAAAGGACTGTGAGTTAGTTGTGGCTGTTTGGGACTACTGTGCATTGTGTGCTGTGAAGAAGAATCTAAACTTCTGTGCTTATGGACATTGTGAGTCAACGTCCATAGGAACATTTTGAAAACACATCAGATCTCAATGAGAAAATAAAATCATGCTGGATATATATATATATATATATATATATATATACTGATATGGACTGAGTAATGTGTTAGAAATAAAAATTATCAACCTACAGAGGGCTGAATTCAAAGACACCCCGAAAATGAAAGGGAAAAAATTATGTGGCAGGCAGACTAGTCGATTTTGCCGAAATTTCATTGCAGCAACTCCAAATCGTACTCAGTAGCTTGTATGGCGCCCACATGCTTATATGCATGCCTGACAACGTCGGGGCATGCTCCTAATGATACGATGGGGATCCCATCCCAGATCTGGACCAGGGCATCACTGAGCTCCTGGACAGTCTGAGGTGCAACCTGGTGGCATTGGATGGACCGAAACATAATGTCCCAGAGGTGTTCTATTGGACTTAGGTCAGGCGAGCAGTCGATAGTATCAATTCTATGCACCAGCATAGGGTCGGACAATGGGTTCAAGGATTTCATTCCGATACCTAATGGCAGTCAAGATGTTGTTGTCTAGCCTGTAGAGGTCTGTGAGTCCCTCCATGGATATGCCACCCCAGACCATCACTGACCCACCACCAAACCGGTCATGCTGAATGATGTTATAGGCAGCATAACATTCTTCACGGTTTCTACAGACCCTTTCACATCTGTCACATGTGCTCAGGGTGAACCTGCTCTCATCTTAGGCCACCCTCATGAAGTCTGTTTCTGATTGTTTGGCCAGAGACATTCACACAAGTGGCCTGCTGGAAGTAATTTTGTTGGGCTCTGGCAGTGCTTATTCTGTTCCTCTTTGCCCAAAGGAGCAGATACCAGTCCTGCTGATGGGTTAAGGACCTTCTACGGCCCTGTCCAGCTCTTCCAGAGTAACTGCCTGTTGGTACTTATCTAATCTATTACAGTAAGCTATAAAATAGCTAATATCTTCTGTGAGAAGGTCATCACTCCCATGTAACTCAGTAACTGTTTATGCTACCTTTACCACCAATTACTAGAATCAGACTTCCTCAATAGATTTTTGATAAGTCTTATACAGGATGTGAGGAGAAATACTGACCAACTCTTGCTTGTGCAACTACTTCAGTTTAAGGCCGTGTGTGCGTGCGTGTGTTTTAAGCATTAACTGTTCATTTCTCACATCATGCACCAACCTCCCAAGACCATGACATGATACATCCTGTCCACCATCTCTTCCAGCACAGAAATGCTTTCCCACTGTTGTTCTTTCTCAGTTCTGGAGGTGGTTTGTACTTTTACTTTTTAAATGGGACTGTAAAAATTATATGGTGCTCAACAGGAACAGAAAAGGGACAGTTCTATTTTCAGCAACTCTAACGACCAAATGTTTTCAAATAGCCTGACCAAAATCAAAAAGACAGGGTATGCGCAGTGAGAGTGTACCAAATGTCCTAGGGAACAAGCTTGAAAGAAAAAAAAAAATGGGACAGTGAAACAGAAACACTATTGTATTATTTTGAAGAAACAATCTCTGGCAAGTGGGAATATCTGGGACTTTTTATTACCTAGTTGAAACCACTGCTGTGTTCCTGTTTTATTGCATAAATAAATAAATAAAATTAAATAAATAAATAGCTTCTCTATGCCTGGGACTGAAACTTTAATAAAAGCCTTTGTGTTTAGGTGGGCTGAGTGTCCCCAATTTTCAGAAAAAGAGAGAGATATATAGATATTATATGCACTCAGTAATCAATTTATTAGGAACACCTTCTCATTAACACAGATTCCTGCTCCTGCAAATAGCCAGTAATTTTTCTGCAACTTAATGTACATAACGCGGAGACAATGTCCGCAGAAATAGTTCCTGTTTTATCAAATATTAGAGTAAGCAAGATGTGTTATTTAAGCTACTTTGACTGTGATACATTTGCTGGTGCCAGACATGGTGATTCCACCATCTCAGTAACATCTGCACTCCTGGGATTCTAACACCCTACAGCTGGGGTTATCAAATAGATTTGACCCGCAGCCAAATTCTCACAGAGCAAATAATCTTTGGGAATGACTCTGCTATAAACACACCCTCTCCCTCTCACAGACTTACTACAGATTCACTTCTGGACACTCTCATTCAGGCACCCACTCATTCACCTCACATACACGTTAACCTGTCAAATTTACATCTTTGAAAAAGATAAAGAATCATCGAGAATATGTTCGACTGAATTCATTACAGTGTTATTATAATTTCAAATGAGATTCATTTCATTTTTTCTTCTCATGAAATTCCACATTTGTGTAAGGGCTTTAGTGTTATTTAAGAATAATGTATCTTATGTTTTTCTGTGATTCACTGAATTGATTGTACATTGGACTGGACAGATTTTTATCTCTTCCTTTATTGTTGCTGCATTGTATAATTCTTCTATTGTAATGCATATTACTGGAAATTCATAAAAGTACAGTATATTCAAAAGAAAGAACATTCATAGTGTACACATTCATTTCACTTTTACTGATAAACCAGGAAGCAACATTCAAAATGCAAACTGCAAGACAACTGTCCAAATGAGTTGGCTAACAAAATTGTCTCTGTCAGAATGTCTTAAGACAGAAATTTGATAGGAAGAATCATCATTTCATTGATGAATAGACCAGAAATGTATGTCTTTATAATGCATTCACTGCAAACTGCTTAGCCATCTTGTCTGAACTGCAATTAAACAGTTGCTGTCATAAAAGAATACAAGAAGAGGTACCACTGTTTTCAGAAGCATTGCACTTTCAATGAATCATCAAGAGTCTGAGAGCCAATGCAGTAAAATCAAAGCCTTGAAAGCAAACTACGATCACAACAGGAAAGCAACCATTCACTAACTCAACATGAACCAACAACAAGTGCACCCACCAAGCTACATGGATACTGACTAAACAAAACAACAGCTTTACAGGCATTAGAGTTTGGCACTTTTGAAAGACTTTTTAAATAACCTGCTTCCTTCTAGAAATAAAAAAAAATTCCTTTCTGCCAAATTTCATTTGTTGGGGTACAGTATTTCATTTATGTGTAGCTAGGAATGTGTGAACTTATGAATGTTAATATTCACAAATTAAATCATCTTTCATGTTATAGTACTTAACATACAAGCATGCTGTTTAAATTCTAATTTCTTGTTTTTAAAGATGAACAAGTTGTGCCATTATTTATTCAGTAATTCTAAAACTCGCTTATTTTATATTCAAAATAATATGCAATTTCTGATTTTACAGTAACGGGTATCACTGTTTAGCATTGTAGTCCCAGGATGAACATGTTTTATTTGATTCTTAAGGCTTTGTGACTTAATGCTAATGCTTTGTTTATATATAGTAATCAACAGACTAGTAACTATTGTAAATGTAAAGCATATCTGTGATATTATATAGCTAACATAGCAAAACAATAACTGCAGAATGATAAGCCCAAAATTGTAAGGGTACTTTGGAAATACAGTAATCCCTCCTCCATCGCGGGGGTTGCGTTCCAGAGCCACCCGCGAAATAAGAAAATCCACGAAGTAGAAACCATATGTTTATATGGTTATTTTTATATTGTCATGCTTGGGTCACAGATTTGCGCAGAAACACAGGAGGTTGTAGAGAGACAGGAACGTTATTCAAACACTGCAAACATTTGTCTCTTTTTCAAAAGTTTAAACTGTGCTCCATGACAAGACAGAGATGACAGTTCAGTCTCACAATTAAAAGAATGCAAACATATCTTCCTCTTCAAAGGAAACAGAGAGGAAAGCAAACAAATCAATAGGGCTGTTTGTTTTTAAGTATGCGAAGCACCGCCGGTACAAAGCTGTTGAAGGCGGCAGCTCACACCCCCTCCGTCAGGAGCAGAGAGAGAAACAAAGTCAAAAATCAATACGTGCCCTTTGAGCTTTTAAGTATGCGAAGCACCGTGCAGCATACTTAAAAGCTGCACACAGAAGGTAGCAACGTGAAGATAATCTTTCAGCATTTTTAGACGAGCGTCCGTATCGTCTAGGTGTGCGAACAGCCCCCCTGCTCACACCCCCTACGTCAGGATCAGAGAAAGTCAGCGCAAGAGAGAGAGAGAGAAAGTAAGTTGGGTAGCTTCTCAGCCATCTGCCAATAGCGTCCCTTGTATGAAATCAACTGGGCAAACCAACTGAGGAAGCATGTACCAGAAATTAAAAGACACATTGTCCTCAGAAATCCACGAACCAGCAAAAAATCCGCGATATATATTTAAATATGCTTACATATAAAATCTGCGATAGAGTGAAGCCGCGAAAGGCGAAGCGCGATATAGCGAGGGATCACTGTACACTTCCACCAAAGCCCGTCACATTAGTGGTGTGTGTAAATGTAGATGTCGGCAGTCCCCAAGGAAAGTTTTTTATCAGGAAATGCAACAAGAATAACCTCCCTATGGGCTTGGGCTGTATGTAATCTATCTGTACTTTTTTTAATGAAGTACTATGGATAAGTGTTATCAGAGTCAAAATATAGTTGGTAAAAACAATAAATTATTAGTCAGTCAGTCAGAGCTACAACAGCAAATAATACTAATTTATTGTATTATTATTGTTATTTACTATTGTAAAACCTGAGATGTTCAGAACAAAAATTGAGATTAATGCAGTTTTCCTATAGGCAGGTTACGTTACCACCATAAAAATGGACCTCTTAAAGCAGGGGTTGAAAAACTAAGTCCATGGCCACAAAAAATATTATATTAACCTTACATATAAGATATTATACTAACCTTACTTGTTATTTGGACCCAACAATGCATAAGCATGCATGAAGATTATCATGAGAGAACCTGAATCCGATTCCTGACATTGTATTCTTTGTATCTACTCACATATGTATGTACTACCACACTTGGTGATGAAGCCCTGTGCCACTGTTTTCATAACTGAAAAACTGTTAATTGGAAGTCACTTGTAAATTTTACATAATTCAGTAATTATGTAAATAAAACGGTACAGTTTCCTTCAGAGCACTGTTGCTCTGCAAATCAGTAAGCTCCTGCAGAAGAAAAGCTGACACTAATACTGAAAGGATCCTCAAAAAATCTGTTCTACTTTTGTTCTACTTTTAGTTCTACTTTTGAAGCTCAGGGAAGCCTATAAGTTACTCAGTCTTGATGAGGTCATCTAGGGGTGTTAGGGGTTCAGTTAACCGTCCTCTAAACCTCTGTATTCCCATTTCAGACCCATCACACTGCTGTATAAATTGGAAGTAGGCTTTCCATTCCACTGTGATCTGCCATCGAGGTCATTTATGTGTTGTGTGAGATCAGTCAGAAAAGCGAGCTTCTAAGTCTACGTAGAATTAGACATCGCTTTGGTGGGTTTTCCCTTTTTTGCCATGAACATGTTTACTTCAAAGTGCAGTTCAAAAATCTCTTCAGCAGTCTGCCTCCGCTGAGCTTCCTTTACCCCACTAAGACAACATCTTTACCTAAAAAACACTTAAAATGCCAGTGATTTAGTACTCATAAGCAGATATAGTTTACTGTAAATACAACTGTCATGACCTCTTCAAAACTCAGTGAATTTCCACAGAGCAGTTGCTGATAGATATTGTAATGTAAACCAGCTGAGTTCAGAAAGACCATCAATCTGACGTGATACTGTTTTCTACCCATCAGTCTAGTTTTTTCCTGTCATGTTTTTAGCCCCTCAAGCAACTTTTTTAACAGTTTATATTTTTTCATCCTGTTCCTCTCCACTGTTTTCCCAAAACTTAGCCTTATGTTTTGTCTTGTAGTGCCTTTTATTGTTGTATTGTGTAATCACAGTATCTGTTTCCAAACTGAAAAGATTAATTACCTTTTCTTTCCAAGGGACACAAAAATACAGTACACTTCATAAATTTGTCATGCTTTTATGTGGCATTTTAAATGCTCCTTGTGACACTGTTGTAGATCTTCTCCCATGTCACAAGATCTTATTTTTAGGTGCTATTTTTCACAGCTTTTGCAGTTCCAAAAATAACTGACAAATGTATAGTTTTCTTCATGTAAAAGCCCTATAAGATAAACTCACGGTTATTGTGAAACTCCTTTTCATTGTTAATTTTTTATAATTGCCTTATTTTTATTATGATCATGTTATTTCACAAATATATTACTTTGTCTAGGGATATACCATTGCATCTTTCGTGTCTGATTTTTGCTCTGGACCCTGTAATCTGCAGTTATAGTTTCTTAATATTTTCCTGGTGTTATTCTGAGCATGTACTTCTTCCCTGTGTGAATGCATATTGAGACAGGTTTAAGCATATATATGTGTAATCTAAAGGCAAAAAAACACGAAATCTAAATTACATTAGGCCCACCTCAAGTAGTGTACATACACATCATGTATGGTGAACCCATTAAGCTTACTGTAAGTACCCATTTTTATCCAATTCACATGAAAGAATCTATAGGGATTTAATAATAATAATAATAAAAAGTACTCCTTGAAATGCACTGTAATAGAGACTCTGATTTATGTGAGGCGCAGCATTTTTTTCTACATTATCAGCATTTAGAGCAAATTGGAAATACCTCAAGATTGGTCACCAGCTTGTCATACAGCAAAGGGATGCACAAATACATACTTACACATCAGATCAATCAATAATTATTAAACAAAAGTTTATAGTGTTAACAGAGGAGGTTCCTGCCATAGGCATTATATACACATGCCTAAGGTGGCAAATGATTATGGTTATAGAAATGCACCTCGTCTCCTCGATCTGCATGATTGTATTCAAATGGCTTTCGTTTTCACTGCCAGGTGCCCCTTTCACTATTCTGTATTGTGCCCACTACTGTTATTGTCTGCTAACCAGAATTAAGCCTAAGACACAGGAGGGGTGGATGTCAAGACATACCTGTTATAACTTTCTCAAACTCTCTCACTACAGATGTCAGTAACATGACATCTAACCCAATGCATGTATGCATTCCTATTTTCCTCAAATGAAGAGGAACCACTGTTTTCAGAAACATTGTACTTTCAATGAATCATATGGAGTAGTACCCCAACACATTTAGAATGCCAAGCCTGTCATTTTTCCTGATTTAAAATTTAATAAATTAAAGAATAAATTAAATCAAGTAAATAATGAAAACTACGTTTGTAGCTATAGCCATGTATTTAGGCTAAATAAGCAGTGGCATTGGATTCAATCCATTTATTGTTTTTTTATACTTTGCTATACCAGGCGAAACCTATTTTGCTGTTATGTTTTGTTCCGAAGAAATCTCTAGAAGTATCAAATGATAAAGACACTTTTCAAATTTTCTAAACGCAAAATTAGATGATATTTAGTCACGTTTATAATTTTAATGATTACAGTTTCTGGTTTTGTGCACTCTGGTTAAAGGTACTGCATGTTAGGGTGCAAATCTGAATCTTTCCCAACACTTCATGTTGATTTGAGACTATCACAGATCCCCATAATGTGTGAATTACTGGGCAGTGAACTGAGCTACCACCTCCCACTAAATCAGAATGAGATTTCTGCATTGTGTCCATTGCTTCTGAGGGAGGCAACATAGTCTCTCACTTGAATTAAGGGGTTTTGACTGCTAAATATCTCTGAATATGAGTGCGCATGGTGTGTGTGTGTTAAGGAGCTCTACAGTTAATGCAAAGAAGAGAATACTGGGACTGTGTGGCCTCATAGATTGGATGGAAGGATAATTCATTTTGGAGTGTCTGTAAAAACAATTTCTTTCTCATGTCTATTGAGCATTCAGTAGCTTCACAGTACAGTAATTGGCACAGAGCAATTCAAACTTGAAAGGGATCTGCACATGTTAAATGGTCAATAAATGCAGTATATATTCACACACAGTATGAAGAACGGGAATGGGAATATTAATGATTAGAAGCTACGAAAGGTTCTGTTCCCAGCCAGTTAGTGCTAACCTGTTTCAGGTGTGTAGTTTCACTTCTACTAGTGCAGTTTATGCCAATAATAAAACATTCATTCATGTGTTTGTTATCAACATTAGATTACGTGTTCTTATCATTTCTATAAAAATGGGACAGTAGGTGACTACTCAGTTTACTGTCAGGTTCAGTGGGTTACTTACCAGCAATTTCATGATTGATAACAACATTCATACTTATTAAGTGTGAATTTAAAAAAAATAGGCAATTAAAAAAAACAGCACTGCAGTTTTATCACTTTATCACTTAATGTCAAAGGTACATCATTCAGATTCAGCTCCAGCTTTACACCAAATGCTGCTGGGATAGACACCAGCTCCCAATGATCCTTAATTGGATAAGTACATTAAAAATGGGTGGATGTCTACCAAAAAACAATAATATAACAACTGATCTATAACTTATAACATTAAAAAAATGTATATCTCAGGATTCAAATAGTAAGAAGTTACTTATTTATTTTGTTACTTTTTATCATCTAGCTACTGAGCTGCAAACACTGTAAAACATTTTGCTATAAACTCAAAGATTAACTTCTTTAATTTCATTCTTTAATTTACAAAGAGCATTCTTTGTTTCTTGCATGCATTCAGTTGTGCGGAATGAATAGTGAGTATTTCTCCATGTGCGGATCACATTAGTGATATAATTAAATTTAACTAGCATCACTCCTATCTAGATGGCATTTTTCTGTATTCATGTAATTCCTCTGAAGACCCTGCACACAGTAATTGAAAATATGATTTTGATACCATGTACAAATCTGTAAGAAATGTAAGGCTTTAAAAATTGAACATCAAGATTATACTTTTAAAGAAAAAAAAAGAAAAATTATGAAATTACTTCAATGATTATTTATAATAAGATAACTAAGATAATTGGTTTCATTAAGTATTTGAGCATTTGGCCAAACAAGCTGCCTATTGATTGTTCGTCTTAGATTGATTTTACAGACTAAAATATTACTTTCCTTCAAGTATAGCTTCCTATAGCTGTTTCCCCTATTTTTTGATTGTGGGCATGTCTTATCTTCTTATACAGTCTGTCCAGTTTTAGCTGTATGTATTGGAGTATTTTCACTTACAAGGTTATTGTAGTATTTTTATCACACTTAATTATAATTATAACTTATTATAATTGAGCAATCATCAAGGGCAGCCACGGTTAGCATTACTGGAGGAACACTGGTTCCGTGGTGTGGATAAACTTGTATGACAGCACATCATCAGCCAATCTTCAATCTTCTCTTGTGCAGATCCACTTTCTCTTCTTTGTTTTGTTACACATATCCTTGAGCTGTGTAACTTTATACAGCCACTCATCAATCTCACAGTCATGGAGTGTGACAAAACATACACCATCGCCCGGTTCACACTCATTGGTATGAGAACAATCGATTGTCCCTTATCTCCGAGCCACAGATAAGAGCCAGCAGAATGCAGCAAATGGAAGAGATGGTGCTTGGGGTTTATAGGCATGCTTCTTGTACTGGTTGAACAAAATCCATCCTATTTGGATTCCCTGTGTTATCTTCCTCTCGCTCGTGGAGATATGCTGGGTAAAATGCACAAAGTTTGGCATAAAGTGTACTTGCTGGACATCAATGACAAGGTGCTGTGGCTCTTTGTTCGTTATTACTTCCAAATTTCCTAGGCTTACCTCGAGCCTGACAGCAGCCAGTCACTTCCAGAGCTTGTTGAGCATCGTCTGCAGTTGTCAGCAGACATGTGAGATGAGAACTACATTGTTGGCGAACCAGAGATACGAAAGATGTGGCACATTGATCCTCACTCCTTTCTCACTCCAGTCAAACCCTCTGAAGACTTGCCTGAAGACATCATTAAAGGACTCTGGGGAGATGGTGTTTCCTTTCCACACTCTTAGCCGCACTTTACAACATTGTACTTCTCCCTCTGCATGAATGCCTTTGTAGATTTCGAACTGTGTTTTGAGTCATTGTCTTGTTGGAATATCCAACCCCTGCATAACTTCAACTTTGTGACTGATATTTGAACATTACCCTGAAGAATTTGTTGATATCGGATTGAATCCATCCGACCCTCGACTTTAACAAGGGCCCCAGTCCCTGAATTAGCCACACAGCCCCACAGCATGATGGAACCACCTAATTTGACAGTAGGTAGCAGATGTTTTTCTTGGAATGCGATGTTCTTCTTCCGCCGTGCAAAGCGCTTTTTGTTATGACCAGATAACTCAATTTTTGTCTCATCAGTCCAAAGCACTTTGTTCCATCTGGCTTGTCAAAAATGAGCATTTGCATACAACAAGTGACTCTGTGGTGTGAGTGCAGAAAGGACTTCTTTCTCATCACCCTGCCATACAGATGTTCTTTGTGCAAATTGCGTTGAATTGTAGAATGATGTACAGATACACCATCTGCAGCAAGATGTTCTTGCAGGTCTTTGGAGGTGATCTGTGGGTTGTCTGTAACCATTCTCACAATCCTGCGCATATGCCGCTTCTGTATTTTTCTTGGCCTGCCAGACCTGAGTTTAACAGCAACTGTGCCTGTGGCCTTCCATTTCCTGATTACATTCCTTACAGTTGAAACTGACAGTTTAAAACTCTGAGATAGTTTTTTGTAGCCTTCCTCTAAACCAAGATACTGAACAATCTTTGTTTTCAGATCTTTTGAGAGTTGCTTTGAGGATCCCAGAGGAGAGTCAAAGGGAAGCACAACTAGCAATTGACCGCCTTAAATACCTTTTCTCATGATTGGACACACCTGTCTATGAAGTTCAAGGCTTAACGAGCTGATCCAACCAATTTGGTGTTGCAAGTAATCAGTATTGAGCAGTTACATGCATTCAAATCAGCAAAATTACAAGGGGACCCACATTTTTGCAAGGCCAGTTTTTCACATTTGATTTAATTTCATACAACTAAATACTGCTTCACTAAAAATCTTTGTTCGGAAAACACCCCAGATGTTCCTAGGAAATGAAAGACATACCACTGTTATCTTTTTTGTTGAAAATAGAGTAAATTATTATGCAGGCTGAAAGGGGTTCTCAAACTTTTTCATATGACTGCACTTCTACTTAAAGTGCACTGCATTATAACATTTGCTGAAGCTGGAGTAGGAATGCCTTGTCTTTGCAGTCACATTTCATTCGGTCATTTTAAAGGTACTTTAGCAAATTATTAACTAATAATGAACCTCCTTCAAATTCTTTGTGTATGTGTGTGTGCAGTTGCATTATAACTACTTAATGTAGATGTGCTTTTAACTTTCTATGTCATATCTGAAGTAATTAAATAGAGGTTTATTGATTGGTTAATTAAACAAAATAACAGTAAATGTTAATTTTCTGTAGTTTTGCAGTACAGTATTCAAATGTTTAGACTTTATATATAATGACAAATATAGCTAAAAATAAATAATAATGATAGTACTAATGATAACTGAGGACATGACAAAACTAAAAAGCACAAATAATAGAATTATACTAACATAAACTCAGAGTAGACTTTATTTTGTTTGATTCCTAAAAATCTATAAGTGACATACCTGAAAAAAGTGTTTTACAGGAAAAAATTAACTCAGTGTATGACATGACTCATACATCAAACTCTTCCTTATCTAGACTAGAAACCATACTTAATGACAATGTAATATATTATGTCATTTAACACAGTTTCCTTTAAAGTCAGAACAGATCTGGGGACCACATCCTGCCAAACTAAAATGCAAAACACTAAAAAAAAATTCTTTGGTTCCACAAACTAAAATGTGACACAGGGAAGGACTTCGCCTTATAGGCACTGCAGGCTTTTCAACCTTAAAATAAAATAAGGCAGTCACACACCAAAGGGTAGTGAGTATGATGCTGTGCTCACATAATAAAGTGTTTAAAGGCTATATTTTAGATTGATATATTTTCAGAATTTCCGTTATTGTATGTCAAAGCACAATATTGTTCACATAATTACTTATTGCTGTGACTGAAATAAATTAGCATAGTAGCTAAAGTTTGTTTTTGAAAACATGCAATTATATAGTTTATTCAGAAAAGTATGTGAGAAGAACTGCATTTAACTTTTAAGCAAATACAAATTATGACCAAGAAACTGATGCAACTACCATTTAGTGAGTTTGCATTTTAAGGTGGACACATTCTTTCAAATACAATTGTGACAGCACACTCAGCTACTCAAGTCACATTCTCTTAACAACTACAGGAAAACTTATTTTCTTTCATCATCTGTTTCAGTACCAACTTTTTTAGTATTAGGTAAATCCATCATTCTTCAAGGGTAAGAATAAAAAGTAAGTACCCAGTCTATTATCTTTGAAGGGTTGTATGGCTTTGATTTTGGTTTTTTTAATTTATTTTTTATGTATAGCATTTACTGAGTGCAGGTACACAGCACTGTGAACAATTCTCAGTTGACAATACTAAATAAAGAATTAGTACACATAGAAATACAGATTTGTTAAAACACTTGGACAACAAGGTAGAAATTGATTAAATATAAATGAAAACCAACAATATTTGTTAATTAATTAGTTGTTGAATTATGGTTGAGAATGGAGGAGATTAAAATTTGTGACCAGTAGGAGGTCCCAAGCCCTCAAACACACAAACACCAACACAAGTCCTGGATTCAATTAATAATTTATTGTTAACAAGTACCTTCACCAAGCACATCTTTGTATAGCTTACAGAAGCACCCAAACATAATTTTCTTCTCTCCTTCTCTTTTTTCCTTTCCTTCCACACCTCTAGGTAAGTTTCATTTCCCGCCTCCCAACTCTGACTCCTTTTTATGTGATACCTAGCAATACTTCTGGGTTCCTTAAAGTAGGGGGAAGTCTGTCCCTGTAGCTCCACCTGGCAGCATACATGGAACTCAAAAGGGCTGTCCACATGACTGGAGTTCCCAGCCTGCCCTATGGGTATCCGTGCAGGTACTGTAGGCTAGGGAAACTGCCACCAATTCTATCAAGAGAGAAAATAGACCATGCAGGTAGTCTCCCCTGTCCTCTCCATTATAGTGGCATCACGACTGTGTAAGGAACCTTAAATCATCCCAGCCGGAACACCAGCCCATGGTTGGTGTCTATGACAAACTGTAAAAAAGAGTCAGGCACTGTCATAGTCCAGGAGACCATGTCCAACTAGCTGCCTACCCTTTCTCCTGGATATTCGATAGCAGAGTCTGGGCTGGGTCGTCCAATGTGATGAGAGAATCTTTCCATTTGATGCTTCTAATGCTCCATTATCTGGGATGACTTGTCCATATGCAGGAGAGCAGCCTGGCAGTACAGCAGTGGCACCAAGTGCCATGTACAGATATTGAGAAAAGAAAGAGAAGGAAGGAGGGTTAATAACAGTTTAGAATGGTATTGCATTAATTATATTTCTGTATAAATTACTAATAAACAGGAATGCAATATATACAGCTAATCAGCAGCTCTAGTCAGGGTATGCAAGACCAAAGTAGTAAGTCTTCAGCCTGAATTTAAAAGCTGAAACTGAAGGGGCATCTCTTAAATTAGCAGGCAGATCATTCTGCAGCTTTGTGGCCCTGAAACTAAAATATCAATCTCTCAGTGTTATTTTATTAATCCTTGGAATCTTACATAGGCTGACACATTGAGATCTCAATGTTAGCTCTGGTTTGTAAGTAATGATAAGTTCTGTTAAGTGAGCAGGGCATTGGCCATTTCAGGCTTTCTATGTTTAAAGAAGGATTTAAAAATCAGTCATATGCTTAACTGGAAGCTAGTGTAAGGACTGGAGTTAAGTGTTCTTACAGTAGTTTCTGATTTGTGTAATAATTCTTGCAGCGGCATTTTGACTTACCTGCATAAAGAATGCTTACAACAGCCAGTGAATAACACATTCCAGTGATTCAGTCCTACTAGAAATAAAAGCATGAATTAAATTAAATTAATTTCTCAACAGTTTTAAGGTGGAACAAACATGCTTTGAATAGTTTTGCAACATGCTTTTAAATTATATCCTTGTGTCAAAGATAACACCTAATTGTGTGCTGGTTCCGTAGAACTAGTGGGGTTGTGAGTTAAAAAGTGACAGAATGTTGTTACGGTCAGCGTTATTCCTCCTAATAAATATCATTTGGTTTTTTTTCTGTATTCAGAGACAAGTAATTCACATCCATTCACTCCTTTAGCTCACTGACATTAAGGTTATGTTTTTAAATGAGAGTTCCCAATGGAAGCATGTAAAGTGAAAACAGTAAAAAGTTCCAGTACTGAGCTATGCGGGATATCATATTTAACTTTTGAGCGTAATGATGGAGTGCTGTCAGCACCTTTTTGTGTGAACTTTGATGAATAAGAACTAAACAAGGGAAGTACGGTGCCTGTGAGCCCAATGTCATTTTCAAGCCTGTGTAGTAAAATTGAATGGTCAATGGTTTCAAATGCTATGATAAAATCTAACAACGTAACCACTGTGGAATGTCCTTCATTACACCATATTAGAATGTTGTTTATAACATGTATACAATATGTACAATAATGTAAAACAACAGCTATGATTTTTCATTGTCTGTTTCCTTTGTTTGCCATCATGAACTGATGAATGCTGACAAAATAGTCTTTATTCACTTTGCACATGTAGGGAATATTTAGGCTAGATATATTTACACAATCACAGCAAATTCAAATCACATGCAAAATTAATTTGAACTGTCAAAAAAATAAATCACAGTCAAAAATCAGAATAGAGAAACTTTTAGCTGCAATATGAATGTGGACTTTAAAGACTCCTGCTTGTTCATTCAGGAACTTTTTTATGCACAATAACTGCATCAGAAAACTTTAAATGTGAGAAAACACCAAATAAGAGAATGTTAAATCGTAAGTCGACAATAATGGGCTTCAGTGCTTGAGAGTTGATAACCAATGAACACTCAATTACAATAAGGCTTGTTTGTCTGATGCCTTGTATTTGTCATATTATAACAGAATATACAACACAAAAAATGTGCCAAGACTGCTGTTGAAATTTCCATACAACTCAACTGAAAAATATTCATACAGCCACAGGAACTATCAAGTAGAATGTCCATTGGCTACAAAAAATTAAACAAGCTCATAATACTTTGGAAGTTTGAAAATGCTGAAAAGTTGTGAGGTAGTCATGTAATCCATCATCACTTGCAATTCTTATTATGTAATGACAGGGTCACACTAAAAAGATCCAGCAACTGCTATTGTTAAGTTGATATGGTCTCCAACTCAGTTAAAAGTTTGCCACCAGTCTGAGTCAGAAATAAAGATTAGCTAGATAAATGCACCAGCAGTCCTCTGGATCATGAATTCCTCTTCTGCTGTAGATATCAGCCATCTTAAGTACTAGACTATCACACTAATATTAGTTAATAATCTACCAATTATCCAATCAGACTAAAAGTGGATTAATAGGAATAAGTTAGAACAATTAATTTGTTTGACAAATTCAATTTTTTGAAACATAACATTCTCAAATCAGTATAATCGATTTTAAGTTATAGGAGGCCAGAGCCTATCCAAGCAGCCCCGGAAGCAAGGACTATCCCTGGATGGCTTGCCAATCCATCCCAAGACTCACTTATACAGACACACATACAGAGCCAATTAAGAATCATCACTTGGTTTAAAATAAACATTGTCAGGATGGAGGAAAACCTTTATATACAGCAAGAACATCCAAAATCCACACCGTATGCTGGATCCATGATGTAGTCATTGTACTCTTGTGCCACTAGATCACATTATACATTCTACATAATATGCACTAATAAAGTCTGTTGGACAATGAGAGGGGGTCGAAGTCATTTATAGCTATTTCCTCCAATGTTAAAGGAGAATTTTGAAATTTGTATTAAGCTTAAGTGAAAGCCAGTGTAGATATTTAAGAATGTGAATCATGTTCTTACATTTTTTTGTTCTAGATTTACCCACTGTAGTAGCAATTTGATTTAACTAAAGGCTGGCTAATGGGAATAATGCACTAATGTAGTCAGCTATACCTGAAATTGTGGACATTTTTTGTGACTGAAGACAGAGAAGAAAATTAAAATTAGTAAAAACCTTTTATTGATACATACCAGACAAGGGTAAAATGACAGAGAAATACAGTCCTAGGACACTGCACTTCATCTGCCTCGAGCGCAGATATCCTTGCTCTTTTATAGCTTTCTAGTCTCCTGATCGTTGACCACGTAAGCAATAAAAATAGCGTCCTGACTCATTTTGTATTATTCCAATTGGTAAAGTCCTTACCCTAAAGGTATATTTTCTTGTCACACACATCATTGAAAGAAAACTTCCAGAAAGTATATATGCTTTTTGTCACGTACGCAAAACACAAACAAGTTTGATCATTCTGTCCTATTTTCTGTACTTACACACATACATTTTGTTCAATTACATCATTTTATGTTTTTACACTCCTCCCTTTTTGAACAAAATGATGTGGGCAGTAGAATTAAATTGAAATGGTTGAGGAAGGGGAAGGGGGGGGGGAAGGGGATGGGGAGGAGAAAATGGAAGAAGCTATACGAGACATGTGCTCCTCATGTAGCATATATGCCCTTTCCATAGAGGCGGTAAAGTACTTAGATAGAGATCACCACCCATCCTTGGGTAGCCTGAGAGGGTGCGGGTAACAGTCAACAGAAAAAGTATTTTTAAGATAGCCATTTCTTGCAATGCGATGCGTGGATCCAGGCAGGCAGTCCTTCAACTTTCACGGCATGTGGTGTGGATAGAAGAATTTGGAATGGTCCTCTCCACCTAGGCTGATGCCAGTGTTTCCTCCGAGTATCTCGAACCAGGATCCAGGTGCCCAAGGGAATTGGTAAATCCTTAGAAGGTGGGCTGGTCCTCCAGGCTTGATTAACCTGCTGGTGGACTTCCTTCAATGAGGTTCGGAGACCTGCAAGACTAGAGAGAAGATCATTGTCCACAGTATGCAAATTCACATTTCCTACAACCATGCCAATGGGCATGGGACGTCCGGTCAGAATCTCAAACGGCGATAGTCCCAGTTGTCGGTGTGTCCGTCCCCTTAGTCCCATTAAAGCTAAGGGTAGTGCATCCGGCCATGATAAATTAGTTTGTTCACAAATTTTTGCGAGTTTAGCTTTTAAAGTGCCATTGCATTGTTCTACGATGCCTCCGCTTTGGGGATGGTATTTACAATAATGGTGCACATTAATTTGGAGCCAGGTGGTTAATTCATTTATAACGGAGTTCACAAAATGAGTGCCATTATCTGTTTGTAACTTTTGAGGGATACCCCATCTTGGAATAATCTCTTTAATTAGTGCTTTAGCTACTGTTTTGGCATCGTTGTGTTTTGAAGGGAAAGCCTCTACCCATCGGGAGAACACATCGACAATCACAAGACAATATCGGTACCCTTTAGACGGGGTTAGTTCAATGAAATCCATTTGGAGGTGTTCAAACGGACCCATTGGATTAGGGGTAATGGCGGGACTTACCTGGGTACCTTTTCCCACATTAAACTTTTGACATATTGCACAGCGTCTGCAAAATTGCTCTGCATATGTAGAGAAACCTACAGCTTCCCAATGTTTTTCAACATCTCGAACCATGGCATCTCTACCTGCGTGATCGAGGCCATGGGCGATTTTTGCCATTCCTGGGAAAGAGGCTTTTGGGAGAAAAGGTTTGTTAGTGTGTTTATGAGTCCAGACTCCATCAGAGAGGGACCCTTCTTTGGACCATTTTCTCCTTTCGATATCCGTGGCTGCACTCTGTAAAGAAATAATTTGATTATCAGGGTCCTGGTCATTTTCTCTGTTGGAATAAAGAAATTGGTGTGTTATTATATGCAGCCTCTTTAGCAAAGTGGTCAGCTAATTCATTTCCTTTGCTAACAGGATCCTGTTTTCCTGTGTGAGCTTGACATTTAACAATCGCTAGCTTCGATGGTTTGGTTATGGCTTCTAAAAGGGATTCGATCAATTTCTGATGTTGGATGGGTTTGCCAGTACTGGTCTTAAATCCCCTTAGTTTCCATAGTGCTCCATGATCATGGCAGACTCCAAAAGCATACCTGGAATCCGTATAAATTGTTACGATCTTCCCTTCGGACATCTGACATGCTCGAGTGAGTGCTACGAGTTCAGCTGCTTGTGCACTCAAGCTTGATGAAATTCGATTTGCTTCCAGCAGGCGGTCCCCTTGGACCACTGCGTAACTGGTTGAGGGTGCTCCATTTTTCAATCGCAAGGAACATCCATCCACAAAAATCATTTCTCCAGTTTCTATAGGTGTTTCCTGTAGATCTACTCTAGGTTTTACAACCTTTGCTATTTCATCATGGCAATTATGTGGTTCTCCTTCGTTGTTAATTGGGAGAAGAGTGGCTGGATTTAAAGTGGAGCATCTTTCAATTGTAACATTTGACAAAGTACAGAGTACATTCTGATAGTGTATTGCCCTAGCAGTAGTGAGATGTGAAGTTTTGGCTTGTACTAGGATAGAATGTACAGCGTGAGGCACTTTAACTGTTAGGGGGCTCATGAGAACTACATCCGTGCTTGCTAATACAGCTTCTGTTGTTGCAGCCACAGCACGAAGACACGGAGGAAGTGCTGCGGCCACTGGATCCAGTTTTTTAGAAAAATAAGCCACCGGTCTTTGTTTATCTTCATGTTGTTGCGTCAGTACTGCATTCATAAATCCCTGCTTTTCGTCCACGAACAAAGTGAATGGACGAGAATGATCAGGCAAACTAAGCGCGGGCGCAGATAGAAGAGCAGTTTTTAGGTTACAGAGAGCCTTCTCAGCCTGTTCATTCCATTGGACCTGGCCAGAAAGGGGGATGCCAGGAGTATTAGCCAATTGTTGCAACGGCTGTGCTCTTTCAGTAAAATTTAGAACCCACTGTCTGCAGTAGCCCAGAATACCTAAAACAGACATAACCTGTTGTTTTGTGACCGGTCTAGGAAGATTTTGGATGGCTGTAATGCGATCGCTAGAGAGAGCTCTTGTTCCATACGTAATGTCATGACCTAGATATTTTACAGTTGTTTTGATTAGCTGCAGCTTAACTTTAGAAACTTTATGGCCATTGTCCCCCAAAAACAGCAACAATTTCTGGGTATCTTTTGTACAATCATCTTCCGTAGCGCTACATATCATCTACATACTGTATCCCGTCCGGCCAAAAGCCTTCTAAAATTTTGGGCAAGAGCTTGTTCATATACACAAGGGACTTCAGTGTATCCCTGAGGCATGACGGTCCATGTCCAACGGCGGTACCGCGTTTGACGAGATCGGAATGTACGGCGGAGATGCCAGCCTCTGCTTCGGGAGACAGAGGATATTGGGCACGGTGCGGGCGGAAGGAGGATTTCGGGTGGATCACCAGAGGCTCACAATGGGCTATCCTTCCATAATCATTCTTTCCCTGGGACCATAGTGAATCAGGGAGCATAGAGAGCCAAGAAGGGAAAGTGGTTTGCAATGAACAAGCAAAAGAGGAAGGACGGCACAAAGCGCGATGTACTAAAAAATCAGTTTGAAGCACCACTTTAGTTATTAAACGGTCAGGAGTATCAAAAATACCTGGAGTAACTTGTAACCAGTCTGTTCTTTCAAGGCATTTTTCTACCCATGGTCCTATTTCCCCCCATTTAACAGTGCGTGATTTAGCTAAGGAAATATGAGGCACTGAGCTGCCAAGATAATATATATGCTGTAAGCATGTAAGATGAACAGAAGCAGCTGCCTTTGTGGATGAAATAAAAACACAGGAGATGTGAAGGGTTTCGGGGCGAGTACCAGAAGTAAGGAAAGATTCTAGCCAGGGGGTGTCTACTTCTATAGGGAAGTATTGGGCAGTACAGTGTAAAATGTCAGGGGCCTGTAAATTGGGAAAGAGACAAGGGGAAAAAGAGTGTAGGGCTTTGAGGAGAATGGTGTGTGGGGAAATATCTAAAGTCCAAGCTGCAAAAGAGGGTTTGGGGTAAGGGGCAATTTGACACAACAACTTGGGGGTAGAACAGAAAAAACCTTTGTCAGTCATAGAAATAGAAAGAGAAAGTTTTGTCATGAGATCTCTTCCTAAAAGGTTAACTGGACAGAGCTGATTTAAAAGAAAACGATGCAGTAAGGTATGTCCGCCAGGACGTGACTGGACTTGAAGAGGTTTTGATACTTGAAGAAGGTGAGGTTGTCCAGAAGCAGTAAGCACAGTAACAGTCTCGTTCGAGGCAGGGACCTTTGCCAGCGAGAGGGTAGATCGAGTGGCACCAGTGTCGATTAAGAAAATAGTCTCAGTGCCATCAACGAACAATGTCAGTAAAGGATCAGTCTCTGAATTATGGGTGAGCAAAGGTAGTTGAAAAGAGTGGCTGGAGGTCCCTGCGTTTTCCTATGGCCAGTATTGTTGGTCAGGGGTGTCAGAAAAAACAGGTGGAATAGGGGGAGGCGGGGGCTGTTGCTGTCTGTGAGGGCACTCCCGACGAAAATGTCCAGTTTTACCACAGGCGTAGCAAGAGTAGGAATTAACATTGGGATTAAAGGGAGAGGGAATAAAAGGATTCTTATTGTGGTCAACAGGAGGAGCTCTAAAACCACCTCGTCCTCTTCCTCGTCCTCGTCCCCTTCCTCTAATGCCATATCCTCGGCCTCGGTCAGGAGTATTCCTGGTATAATAGTTCATCTGTGCTGCCAATAATTTGGCATGAGAGTCCGATTCCTTCTGCTTAGTTTGTTTCTCGGCATGTTCAGCATGTCGTTTGACTTCATCAAACGCGGCACTTTCCCACTCAATACAGGAAGTGCGGACCTTGTTTTGTATATCAAGGCGCAAACCGGAAACAAAAGGTGGAACTGCAGCTCGGGTGCGGTCATCAACATTTTCCAAGCCCGAGTGATTAGCCATAAGATCTTGAATCCTATGTGCCCATTCATCAACCGTCTCGTCTCTCTTTTGTTTTGCAGCAGAAATAAGGGACCAGTCCGTTCCTTTTTTATATTTTTCTGCAATATTTTGTCTCAACGCCTCCCATTGTGGGTTAAATTCGCCTTCTCCATCAATCCCCTGTCCTCGAGTTAAAGCTGGGTTCCATACCCATGGAACGTCATTGCGGACACCCCTGCTAACAGTGGCCCATGTGGTCCCAAGCTTTCGACGAAGTACCTGGGTCCATTCAGCAGCGTTAGGCTTATACATGCTATCTAACTGATCAAGTTGTTCAACAAATTTTAGTCCTCCTACTTCCTTTGGATCTGGAAGTGCATTCACGACATCCTTTAGTTCTTGGATGTCCCAGTTCCGATTTATCATAACTGTTGTGGGATTTTGGGGTCCGGCTGGATGGGCAGGGTTATAATGAGGATTGGGAACTTCTATTAAAGGGCAAGTAAGTAAAGGTGAAGGATCAGAAGAGAAAAAAGTTGGAGCTGGTTTGTGAGTGGAGGTTTGGAGACGGGGGTTTGTCTAGTACGGGGTGGGTCATCACGATGGGTAGAGGGGTCATAGTGATCTGTGCCTGGGGGATCATCAGGGGAAACTTCTGCCAGTTGTAGTGCAGGGGGGGCAGTCGGAATGGGGGATAGAGGAGGGGATAATGGAGGTGCCTGAGGTTGGTACTGAGGAGGGGAAAAAATAATAGGATAAAGGGGGTCTTTATTTGGATTATTCTTCCTTTTCCTCCCATCTGCCTGTGGTTCAGTGCCTGTCTGAACTTTCTGTAATGTAATTAGTAATTCCTCTTTCTCCTTTTTAGCCTTTCCCTCATTTGCCCGCAACAATTCATTCTGTTTCTGTACTGCTTCTAAATTTCTGTCTTTTATTACTAATTCCCATCTATCGAACATATCCATTTGATACGGTCCACTATTATAACAACCCTGCTTATTCCTACACAGGATCTTCCTAGTTTCCTGTATTTCACTTACATCTCCTGTCCCCTCTATTGGCCAACGCCCACCACTCTGTTTATTCCATTTCCTACATGCCTTCTTGAAATCTAAACCTGTCTTCTTTTCTATAAATTTCCTAGGAGACCCATTTTTACGGGGCGTCTGTTGATCCTCCGAAAATAATTCTTCCAGCATTAATGATTTTGATCCCCCTGTGCGGCGATTAACAGGCTTACTGTTATAAGTTCCCATTATGTCTCCTTGCCCTCCCGGGTCCTGTATTTAATTTTCCAACTATATACTGATTCGCCTAATCCCTTGTACGTATGAATCAGCGAGGTATTAAGTGTGCCACTCACTTACTGTTCCCTTCTTTAGTCCCAAGGGGAGACACCTAACTATCGGTCCTGTCCCAGTTCCCAGGAGAACACGGTATTCCTATTAGTATGTAGATTTATTTATTCCGTCCTAACAGCAAACCTGCAATCTGTGCTCTTTCTTCTGTTTATGTTTCCATATATATATATACCACCCCGTTACTCGTCCCGTTAGCCTGTCCGCTCACATCCCCGGATTCCAGCTCAGGTGACTTCGTGTCCGATTCGGTTCAGCAGAATACTACATCAGTACGTCCAGCCGAGTCTAGGATATGGGTGAGGCCAGTATCCTTTCGTCAGACCTTTCGTATGCGTCAAACTGCTTGGGTCAAGTCTCCATCACCTTAAGCAACCCGTTGAGATATGAGTATGACTAGACGGTCAACAGGAAACTCGCCCTCCCGTAATTTTAGAAAATAAAAAAATGTTCGGAAATTCCCCGGTGCTTACCCCAGCCTGGAAGTGTGCAAGCTCTGTCTGGAAATCCGTTCAGTCACCGTGGATGTAGCAAAGAGGAGACCAGGGACTCCTCACGCAAGAACTGTTTCAGGACAGGACAGTCCTAACAACAGCTATGATTTTTCATTGTCTGTTTCCTTTGTTTGCCATCATGAACTGATGAATGCTGACAAAATAGTCTTTATTCACTTTGCACATGTAGGGAATATTTAGGCTAGATATATTTACACAATCACAGCAAATTCAAATCACATGCAAAATTAATTTGAACTGTCAAAAAAATAAATCACAGTCAAAAATCAGAATAGAGAAACTTTTAGCTGCAATATGAATGTGGACTTTAAAGACTCCTGCTTGTTCATTCAGGAACTTTTTTATGCACAATAACTGCATCAGAAAACTTTAAATGTGAGAAAACACCAAATAAGAGAATGTTAAATCGTAAGTCGACAATAATGGGCTTCGGTGCTTGAGAGTTGATAACCAATGAACACTCAATTACAATAAGGCTTGTTTGTCTGTTGCCTTGTATTTGTCATATTATAACAGAATATACAACACAAAAAATGTGCCAAGACTGCTGTTGAAATTTCCATACAACTCAACTGAAAAATATTCATACAGCCACAGGAACTATCAAGTAGAATGTCCATTGGCTACAAAAAATTAAACAAGCTCATAATACTTTGGAAGTTTGAAAATGCTGAAAAGTTGTGAGGTAGTCATGTAATCCATCATCTCTTGCAATTCTTATTATGTAATGACAGGGTCACACTAAAAAGATCCAGCAACTGCTATTGTTAAGTTGATATGGTCTCCAACTCAGTTAAAAGTTTGCCACCAGCCTGAGTCAGAAATAAAGATTAGCTAGATAAATGCACCAGCAGTCCTCTGGATCATGAATTCCTCTTCTGCTGTAGATATCAGCCATCTTAAGTACTAGACTATCACACTAATATTAGTTAATAATCTACCAATTATCCAATCAGACTAAAAGTGGATTAATAGGAATAAGTTAGAACAATTAATTTGTTTGACAAATTCAATTTTTTGAAACATAACATTCTCAAATCAGTATAATCGATTTTAAGTTACAGGAGGCCAGAGCCTATCCAAGCAGCCCCGGAAGCAAGGACTATCCCTGGATGGCTTGCCAATCCATCCCAAGACTCACTTATACAGACACACATACAGAGCCAATTAAGAATCATCACTTGGTTTAAAATAAACATTGTCAGGATGGAGGAAAACCTTTATATACAGCAAGAACATCCAAAATCCACACCGTATGCTGGATCCATGATGTAGTCATTGTACTCTTGTGCCACTAGATCACATTATACATTCTACATAATATGCACTAATAAAGTCTGTTGGACAATGAGAGGGGGTCGAAGTCATTTATAGCTATTTCCTCCAATGTTAAAGGAGAATTTTGAAATTTGTATTAAGCTTAAGTGAAAGCCAGTGTAGATATTTAAGAATGTGAATCATGTTCTTACATTTTTTTGTTCTAGATTTACCCACTGTAGTAGCAATTTGATTTAACTAAAGGCTGGCTAATGGGAATAATGCACTAATGTAGTCAGCTATACCTGAAATAAATACATGAATGAACTTTCCAGTGTGTACAGAAAAAGAAAATACCTTGATTTCCTTATATTTCACAATAAAATGGAGCTCTTAGATAGTATAGTAAGGTGAATATTAAGAGATATAAGACCAGTGCTTTTTTTCTGATGGTGCAGAATGGTATGCAGTACCGGTACCTTTTTTCATTTTACAATAGTGATACTATATGAAATTATTGAGAAATATGTCACTAGATGTCACTTTTCCACCTATGAATTTGTTACATTGCCATTTCCGATTTCTCATGTTTAGGTTGGTACTATTGGTTCTCTCCTGTTTTCAAAATATCCTCCATCATTAATATAGATCAGGGGTTGACAAACTGTGGCCTGGCCCAGGGGCTACTTGTAGAAGTATCGCACATTCTGGCCCTCATAAGGTTCTCTAAGGAAGAAGCTGCAGTTGGCGGGTGCAAGAATAGTAAGTTGCTATGCCGTGAAATCCAAAAAAGTAATTAACTAAAGCAGGCTTTTACCATACGAGAGTGGGACAATGGTAAAATCAGTATCTTGGTGAATCTCGAAAACATACAACCAATGTCTCTGAGAAGGAAGATTTACCACAAGAAAAGTGCAACACATTGCAAAACAGCACAAAAAATGTAGAAGCTAAAAATGAAGTTTTAGAAAAATTATGCTTGATATTACAGCTAATGTTTTTTGAAATACTTATAAATTAAACAAAAAGAACCAAGCATTTAATAACTTTGAAGATGAAGTAAACCTTCAGGAACTTAATGGTGTAGATATTACACCTCACGCCACCATACAGAATCTCCAGACAGAAGAGCACCTTCAGCGACAGACTGCTGTCACTGTCCTGCTCCACTGACAGACTGAGAAGATCGTTCCTCCCCAAACTATGCGACTCTTCAATTCCACCCGGGGTGGTAAACGTTAACATTATATAAAGTTATTGTCTGTTTTTACCTGCATTATTATCAATCTTTAATTTAATATTGTTTTTTGTATCAGTAAGGTGCTGCTGGAGTATGTGAATTTCCCCTTGGGATTAATAAAGTATCTATCTATCTATCTATCTATCTATCTATCTATCTATCTATCTATCTATCTATCTATCTATCTATCTATCTATCTATCTATCTATCTATCTATCTATCTATCTATCTATCTATCTATCTATTTACCTACCAATGCCTGCATCGATATAATAAACCATATTGAAAATGAAATGAAGAAAACTTTAATCAACCATATTATGAATTGTAAAAATAAACTACTACTGTCAACAGTAGAAGTATTTTAATTGTTTATATTCATGTGGTCTTTCCAGAACTTTCAGTTCCAGTGAATGTTTTCCTCGATTTAACTGAACTTTGTGATGTATCTGCCAAAGGAATTTTCAGTACATTAATCAGTCATCTAGAGTACCTTGGAATGTCAGAAGATTATTTAAAGGACCACTTGTTGTCTGTCACGTGATGGTGCTGCAGTGATGTTTGGTGTGTGTAGTGGTGTTAGGAAGTTGCTAACCATCGTCTGTCAGTGATGCAGTGAATAGTGTGCCTATAGTAAATAGGTTTAAGAATTTTATGGACAAACATGTGATTTGCCATGCTTCTCCAAAGAATGCAAGGGAATTACAGGAGTGTGCTGCTTCACTAGAATTGCAACTCCTGAAAATTGGAAGAACCTTGAATACTCACTGGGTAGAATCAAGATTCTGTAGTTAATGCAGTGTGACAAGACAGAGCACTGTCTTTATGAGGGGGTGATGAAGAAAATCACATCATGTAATTTCATCCTAGATTTGGGATTGATGGGTGATGCTGTTCAAGAAGCTTTGAGTTTGGACTTGCAAGCAAGATATATCAACTTGTGTAATGCTGACAAGAAAAACAGAAGCACGATGCAAGTATTTGAAGAAAGAATTGGAAATACTGGTCCATACTACAGAATATCTCACCAAAGTGTGGAAAATAAGAACTTCAGAGGTGTTGAACTCCATAAAATTGGCTGCAAGTACAGCTGACCTCTAAATCCAAGAAACTTCTATGAAAATTTGAAGGATTCCTTAGAAAAAACAGAGCAAATGCTGATTTGCCTGACTGTGCTAAAGTCTTAGACCTACATTGCTGGGCAGAAAGGCACAGAGGTTTCATCTAAATGAAAGAGGTGATTTGTGGTTTTCATGAATATCTTCAAGAAAGTATGAATATAATGCCAGATAGACTGCTTCCTCTAACACACACACCTTAAACACCATTGCTATATTTTCAAGTGAACGTGAAAGAGGATTTTTTCAGATGATTCTGATAGTCATGCCATCAAGATCGTTTTTGTTAATACAGACAACCACTGCACTGATGTTCCTGAAAATCGTAGGACCTCCACTTCTTAAGTTCAACCCAGATAGATGCTGTATGTGATCCTATGGCTGCTGCAAGGATGTCACTCTACAGTAGATACAAAGAACAAGCAGTTATCAAGAGAAGCAGAAGGAGCATTGGAAGATATGTCGAAAGTATAGAAGTTCCTGTAAAATGCTGTTCATAGAAAAATTCATGTGAGCGCCACCACCTTTTTTCTTAGGAAAATAGCACTGTATACGACTATTAGGGATAGCAACTGAAATTTATTGTCACACATGCACAAACGAGACTCTCCTTCCAGGCTCATCAAAGGTAAGCACTACCACTCCAGGACACTAGGGGGTGCAGTTGATGGTGGGAGCATCTCTTTTTCTCCCACAGCTCGGAGAAACCACTCAATTAGGGCAACTGACTCCAACCTTTCTGGTCTGACCACTATAAAGTCAATGCACTCCTGGTAGGAGTTGTTTCACTCTGGAGAGAACAGACGGCAGAATGGAGTTCCCACCCGAATATTGTCCAATCTACAGTCCACTGAACCACCCTGACCTTTCCCTTATTTTGCCCTGGTTTTGGTGTTTTGTTGTACTTACATGTGTCATCAAGTGCCTGTTTATTTTAGGGCTCTACAAATATTAAAAGGGGTGATCCAATTAGTGCGCCAACATTTCTTTTGTGGAAAGTGTGTTGCTCAGTCAATGACAGTAGGTAAATTCAACTAATTTAACACTCAGTACTCCGGGTTTAAAGTTAATGGTATTTTTGTCACAGTATGATTTCTATTTTATACTTTTATGACAAATATTTAAAATTCAGATAAATTATCAGTAAAAATGTCTGCTGTACTGTAAATATAGCAAAGCAATACACCTTATAGTAAAAATTATCTTTTTATTTGAATTATTGTTCATAGAGTACATTCACATAACATGTTTAATAAACATTTTTTGCCAAAAATAATTGCTATACTACATTTGATCTACATTGTAGTACTCTATTGAAAGAGACAACATATGCTGTTTCACATGCATTTTTTTTCCCCTTGTAACATAGCCTTAGGCACATGCTAAGTTTGATTTATCCTGACTTTGTATCTAAATTATATCCAAAAGTAAGTCAATTTCTTTTTATTTATTTAATTTTTTAATTTCATGAGAAGAAACCAAAAGCATAGTACTCACTGCCTTCTCCGTTGATCAGCATCAAGAGCTTTCAAGCCTGGGAGCGGCTTACTTATTTCTATAAACACAGCTGCAACAACTGCTGTGTTTTCACATTTACAATAAGCCAGTAGCTGTGGCCCTAATCATGCAGGCTGCATTTTCATATGTAATAAAGTCAAGATGCAAGCTTGGAGAGGTAAAATGTTTCCACTCATCATATTATATTCACACTTGACCAAATGTCCTTCAGTGATAGAACACTAGCAGGGCTTATATTAGTGTAAACTATGCTCATCTTTAACCTTTCAGTTTTATTAGTTATTTAATGTAATTTGAATAAAATCCTTTTCAGAAATCATTTCACTGAATTCACATTGTTAAATATATTTCATCCTTTCCTCTCATTTAACAGTAACTTTCTTAATCAGTTATTGACATATTTGTTATGTACTCTTTTTCCTTTTGTCACAACTGCAAATTACTTCTGCAATACAATTGATTCAATAAACAGAAATATTCAATAATAAATCAAAGTATTTATTTTTACTATATTTTTGTCCTTTTTGCGTTTCAGTAAAATGATCATTACGTTTTTAGCACTTTCTTCTGTATTAAAGCACAAAAACATTACTAAACATTTAAACAGATGGATGGTAATTATTAAATTTTAATAGTTTATTGTGTGCTTGAATTATTTGTTTTTTGGCTGGCCATGATGTGTTTGTATTTTATTCAAACTGATATCAGACCACATGCCCTGAATTGATGGATCATAGTCAGAAAGTAAACAGTAAGACATTTTTTTTGGATCAAGAGGCATTTGATGTGTCCCACAGAGTCATTAGGGAGTAATTAAATATAATTGTATTTCAAAATAGGTTTTCAAACTTTTTTATGTATGCTATATGGCATAGTTAAGAAAGAAATTGTGGCTTATTTTGTAAAGATGTTGAGAAACATTGTACTCGTGCACCATTAAGTAAAGAGAAAAAAATCAATGCAGTACCATGGAGTCCCAGTATTCTCTAAACCTGCTTTTTCACTTACAGTACATGGCTGCAGGGAGCCAGAATCTATTCCTTCTATCCCTGAAGCATTTGGCATAAAGTAAAGATCAGTCTTGGATGCTGACAAAGTACCACAGGGCACACTCACTCACATATCAGCAATCAAGTATATCAACCCAATATATGTACCTACATGCATGCCTTTGTGATCTGGGAGGAAAGTGGAGTACATGAATTAAATCTATAGTCACACATGTATCATGTTTAACCCAGCATATTCCCCCTGGCTGGTGTTCACACTTGTGTTTATTGTCTGTTTTGTTTAATTTTGTATCATTTATTTGTATTCATTTTTCTTTTGTTCGTTTTACTATGTCTGTGTTAGGAAAGGGGTGTGGCCTAGGTTATAACCCTTGTGTTTTATGGGTTGCTTGCTTATGGGGCCACCTACCAATCACCACTAGGAATGGCTCTTCACTCTATTTAAGGCAGGGCCTCCCATAGTTCCTTGCGGTTCATTGAACGCACTAGGGAGTGGAGAGCTTTGGTGAGTTTCTGTGCTATTGCTATTGCTAGATAGATATTGTTATTGCTAGATAGATACTTTATTAATCCCAAGGGGAAATTCACATACTCCAACAGCAGCATACTGATAAAGAAACAATATTAAATTAAAGATTGATAAAAAATGCAGGTAAAACAGACAATAACTTTGCATAATGTTAAAGTTTACCCCCCCAAGTGGAATTGAAGAGTCGCATAGTGTGGGGGAGGAACGATCTCCTCAGTCTGTCAGTGGAGCAGGACGGTGACAACAGTCTCTCGCTGAAGCTGCTCCTCTGTCTGAAGATGACACTGTTTAGTGGATGCAGTGGATTCTCCATGATTGACAGGAACCTGCTGAGCGCCCGTCGCTCTGCCACAGATGTCAAACTGTCCAGCTCCATGCCTACAATAGAGCCTGCCTTCCTCACCAGTTTGTCCAGGCGTGAGGCATCCTTCTTCTTTATGCTGCCTCTCCAGCACACCACTGCGTAGAAGAGGGCACTCACCACAACCACCTGATAGAACATCTGCAGCATTTTATTGCAGATGTGGAAGGACCCCAGCCTTCTAAGGAAGTATAGTCGGCTCTGTCCTCTCTTGCACAGAGCATCAGTATTGGCAGTCCAGTCCAATTTATCACCCATTTTGCTTGTGTTTTCTGGATTTTCAACCCTGTGCTTTGTTTTTCAACGTCATCTTTGGATTTCGTTTTGGGACTATGATTATTGATTTTTTGAACACTTGCTCTGTTTTGACCTCACCTCTGGATTTTGGATTGGGACTGTGTTTTTTGTTATTTTTTGAACCTCTGCTCTGTTTTCAACCATGATTTTAGGATTCTGTATTGGGACTTTGTTTACTGTTTATCGCCTTGCCTTTTTAGGTATCTCCTCTGTGCTCTTTGGAGCTTTGGGCCTTGCACAGCCTTTTTGATAAAATAAACTATTTAATATTATAAAGATATGTCTCAGCCCTTTAGGTTCCTAGTTGGGGTATTTCGACAGTGTTTCTTGGAAATGTTTTTGGTGGCTGTGCTTTCTGAACTCAAGCAAGATCACAACAGCATGCACATCAGGGGATCACCCACTGGGCTCAACTAAGGTATAAAACACCACTCCAGGACAAGAGGGGGTGTTGGTACTCATCATTTTCTCTTCCCTTTCCTCCAGGGTGCTAAGAAGACACCAAGTGAGGTCAGCTGACTCCACGCCTTCCCGTGATCAGAGCACTCTACAGGACGTAACTCCATCCTCGTGACCTATGTGTAGAGAATCCTACAGTTAAGCCCTAGAAGACAACCTGCTTATTTTCTTTACATCTGCACCAAGTGACATTTATTCTCTGCAACTTGACATTCCTTACCATGCATACATGAGGAAACCAGAGTGATTGTCAGTTAATCAGTGAGTCACAATGAATCTCTATCTTTAAAATACAGTTTTCTGATGTATAAGGAATCATGAAAAATGTGCAATTTAAGAAAAAGAGTATGATATTGTAATAAAGGAGCTTGATGAAAAGGAGGAAAAAGAAGAATAAAAGACTTATGTGAACTTGGCACTCTGTATACTGTAGTTGTGCCTGGGGTTTTGGGAATGAGAAGAAAGCAGCAAATGAACTAAATAAATATTTTATTCAGTCTTTTATAAATGAAAGTAACCAGAAAGAACTAAAAGTTACTTGAGTGTTTAGAAAAAAAGAATAGACGAATTAGATGTAACCAGTTTTTAAAATACCCCTTGGTAATCAGTGTTTCCCATTATGGCTCCACTGTTGACTGAGTATTGAAATTATAGTCTGGTACAATTAATTATACATTAAATGAGTTATGCAGAAGGCTAACTCCTAAGATATGCATCTTATGTAGACCAATACCCTCATACTGTACTTTCAGCCCACAAAGGCAAAGAAGAAAGTAGAATGAGGAGATCGTCAACAAGTAGGTAGTGGTCAAATGCCAGAAAGTCAAAAACCACCAAATATTCCATATATAAACATATATTGTAATAAATCAAAGACACAATGATCAAGGTTTGGTGTTTTTAGCCCCGTATCTGCAACAAAAAACTCAGGTCAAATATATTTTCTAAAATCATAAGACAAAGAGGGATGGGTGGACAGACAATTTAAAGTGGCGGACCGGAAATTAGAAACGTGGAATGCTGGGAAGGCGTGGTGGTGTATGGGTGGTGGACATCATCAATGGTGGACCAGAGGAATGAAAGGAACCCAGAAGTGCTGTTCTTTAGGCTGTCCACGAAGATTTATGGCGGCGGCGCTTCGTCTTTTCTATGGGGAGAGAGAGAGGTTAGTATGCTGCCTTTGTCGCCTGGCACAACTTGTCGCGGTGCACATCAAGTCCTTAAGCTGCTCCCCATGCGCACGTGCGTGACAATATATGTACAGGTGTATAAATATATATATATATATTGTAGGAAAGGCGGTATATTGCGCCCGACCCAGCACAGACTTGACACAGGAGGCAGGTATAAAATAAAAAGACTTTTATTTTTCTTCAGCCGGAGGGTACATCTTCCTCGTAATCCCTCCAGCCACAACACAGTCCCAAGAACTCTCCTCTCTCTTTCACCACCACTCCTCCACAGCTTTGTCCTCCTTCCACCTGACTCTGGCCGCTGAGTGGTGGTCGCTGGCTCCCTTTTATTGGGTACCTGGAAGTGCTCCAGGTGGTTGCTTATTGCACTTCCGGGTAAGGCAAAACCAGTGCCCAAATGTGGCCGGCCGCTCCTGTTGCAGCACCCCCTGGCGGTGCCTGTGGAACCCCACATAGCTGCACAGAACTCCAATCCCCATGAAGCCCTGAGGGAGTTCGAGGCACCGCTGCAACCCAGGGAAGCTGCCATCTAGCATCCAGGGGGATATACTGGGCTTCCCACCTTTGTCCCCCGGCAGATGTGGTGAAGGGGCGTCCCAGCCAGGCATGGGCCCCGGCCATCCGTCACAATATATATATATATCTATGTATATATGTATGTATATATATATATATATATATACAGGTACTTGTCGACTTACGACCGCGATTGGTTCCGACTGACTGGTTGTAAGTTGATCTGGACGTAAGTCGGCCTATGTTAATTTAAGGTAAGAATATTAGACTGGGTAATAATATTGTAATCATCTTAAAGTAATATTTTATCAACATTTTCTTACTTTCTAAGACAAACACAGCACACTACAGTACAATTTGTTTAATATGTGGAAAACGTACAAAACAAGAAATACTGTACTGTACATTTAATTCCTGGCACCACTGGTGCTTGGCTGCGGGTTGTCGATATCGCCTTCATCAGATCAGGTGAGGCTGCGGACGGGGTGATGGGAGGAGTTGCTCTTTTCATAAACATAGTGAGCTTCGTCTGAATTGTTTGTTTTTTTTTCTCTTCATAAATTTCGCAATAAGGACGAAATGTGTTGCGTGCCATCCGTTCAATCCTCGCAAATCGTTCAATATTTGGGTCCATTTTTTCAAAATGAGCGAGGAGTTTATTCAGTAGAGATAAATCTTCTGACAATCCCTTTGTGGTGAACATTCTTTGTGGCACCTCCTCCTCTTCGTCTTACTCCAATTCTCTTGTTTCTTCTTCCACCACTCTTTCTTCTTCCAATTCTATCAGCTCTTCATTCATAAGTTCACCTGATTCCCGGTCTAGCAACTCCTCGACATCTTCCATTTCACATTCCAATGAAAGGTCTTTTGACAGTTTCACTATTTCTTCACGAATCTCATCAAGTTCTTGTTCACTGTTAAATCCAGCAAAAGTATTTACATAACGCTTAACACACTTCTTCCATACGCCATTCATACACTGTGAGTCGACATTTCTTGCGGGGAGGGCTTCTGTTTTCTCTGATCTGAGTTCACCTCTGTTATAGCGCGTCTTTATTTGAAAAGAGCAGTGTCATATCGGGGCGAGTGTGAACGCTAACTTTGACAAGCACTATAAATTTACAGCGGTTGTTACAGACGTAAATCAAATGTATGTTTTTATTGTATAATATTAACAATAACAGCAGCTCTCTACTCAAACCGGTAAACTCGAGAAGCTGCTAGCATCGAACCCAGAAGCTCTTGATTGGGAGTCAGCAGTTGTGTGTGGGAACTGTTAACATTTGAATGTGATGATTGTATATAAAACTTGTGCACGAACGAGACTGGGATAACTGTGGATGTGGATGTGAGTGGTGTGTGTGACTGAGAATGACTGGTGTGAAGCCTGAAGTCCCAATATCAAATAAACACTTTCACAAGTACAAGTATAACAGAACAAGTGCGCTTTTATTCAAGAAGAAAAAAGAAAGCAGGTTGCGGTAAGCAGTTGATGCGACTGCTTGCGTAGTGCAATCCTAAGAACTGCCTAATCAAGAGCTTCTGGGTTTGATGCTGGCAGCTTCTCAAGTTTGCCGTTTTGAGTAGAAAGCTGCTATTAGTGTTAATATTATAGGGTTATATGTTAGGGTTATATTATTATCGAAAATTGCCAAAACAACAAGACACAAACACACGTGGGGCAACACTGCTGCGTATATTTTTACTGCTGCGTAGCGAGACTTGAGAGTGCGGGAAACTGGCGCTGCCAACAGCTGGCGGGGGAAACAGTCAAACGCGTCGTAAAGTCGAACAGTCGTAACTTGCATAGGTCGTATGTCGACGAGTACCTGTATATATATATATATATATATATATACTAGGGGGCTTACCTGGTGCTCGCTTCGCTCACCAACCCCCCTTGCCTGCGCTACACACCAGTCACTTTGTGTCTCTGCCGCTCGTGTTGTGAAGAGGTAGGCTGAGCCCACCCCAATGAGATGCGGTTGCTCCTCCAAAACCACCTCTTAAACAGTGATACAATGGGAAACAAATAGTTTTTTTTTACCTCCTCTTTACTCAATTAGCTGCTGGCTTGGTGCTGCTGCCGTGCCATGTGATCTGCAGCTTTGAACATTTAAAAACTTGTACAACAGCTGTCCTACTCTTTGTCTATTATTTCCGGCCCCGAGTGTGGTTAAATCTGTTGGCACAAAGTCTCAACCCACGGGACGCGAGTTCTTGATATTTTTTAGTTTATAATTTAAAAACGGAATAAGAATCTGAAAATCTAACAACATCACATTAAAGTTCGATAAATTCTGAAAAGAATGATACCAAACATATATATGTAAGTTTTAAAATAAGCCTGATTTAAAGCATGATAAAAAAGTCACATAAAAAGTCACGTAAAATCATTGCACAAAATCGTTGCACTTTTAGGGTTAGGATTTTATATATATACAGGTATAGATGAGAGAGAGAGAGAGAGAGAGAGAAAGTATAAAATGTATTAGGGCTGCAGTAAATAAAAAGCAGAAATCGAAGTATGCCTTATGGAGGTCAATACAAATTAAATTTGAATTCAAGTAATTTGTTAATCTTTAAAAATTTCAAATGCAAGTTAGTATCTGATTAGATAATATATTCTGTGGTTGATTGAACAGGGTGGACAGGAAAATAAAAACCATGAATAGTGCAGAAAATAAGCCTCTAGGGTTTATAAGGTCAAAACACCATCCTGTCCCACCCAGGCTAAGGTGCTTAAAATATGAGACAGTTATTCATCATTGTCTACAGGTCACAAAAGACTGTTCTTTTGGGTTTGTGTGTTCAAGAAACTACCATTTTTGCTGAAGTACAGTATTAAGTGCATTTTTACATTGCATTCTGAGTGTCAACATTCAGCACAGGAATGAGTTATAAGTAACTGACATTTGACTTGAAAAAGCAAGAGGACAACTGGAGATTAGAGTTTGTAAGTGACAAGTGGCTCCTTTAAAATGATTAACAAGTCATGCTGGTGGCCTGCTGAGCCTGAGCAGCATCACAAGTCAGCATTTTATTTTAAATTGCAACTCTGCTCTGCTGTTTGAAGTACTTTGAGTCACTTGGGAGTTTGAAAGGCTGATTAAGTACACAATACCCCTTATGGAGGGTAATGTAAGCACACATTTTCTGTTTTTACCTTTGTCTTGTAACATGGAGATTTTCTAAAAATTACAATAGAGAAGCCTAGAGATGAACTGCTAAAGAGTTTATTCTATATGGTAAAGGAATGCTTAGCTCGAATGACAAAGTGCACTTCCTCTAAACATGTATTTTATGCAAGCGTTTGAGGAATAGTAGGCTGACATTAATTAGGTAGTGTATGTGAGCAGAGTCAGTTGCAGATACAATTAATATTTGCAAGACATTTTCATATTATAGATATTAATTTATGCCACTGAACATCTAGGTTAGTGTTTATTTTACTGTGATGTACAATGCATTTATTAGCTGAATTTATTTGTAAGCCAGCTCTTATTCATTACATACGTCAGATCTGAATAAGTAGTTTCAGCAGACATAATTAAAATAGGCATCTTGTATGACTGTACTACAAGGCTTCCATTCTCTGTGACCATTAGCTGGATTAAGTTGATTTAGACGTGGAAGAATGGGTGAAATTATGATAAAGAACTATTATAATTATTAATCTTTCTTTTATAACATACAATGTATAGTTTTATTGTATATATTTACTGTACATAGATTCATCCATCCATCCATCCATCCATTATCCAACCTGCTATATCCTAACTACAGGGTCACGGGGGTCTGCTGGAGCCAATCATAGCCAACACAGGGCACAAGGCAGGAAACGAACCACGGGCAGGGCACCAGCCCACCGCAGGGCATGCACACACACACCCACCCACACATCAAGCACACACTAGGGACAATTTAGAATCGCCAATGCACCTAACCTGCATGTCTTTGGACTGTGGGAGGAAACCAGAGTACCCGGAGGAAACCCACGCAGACACGGGGAAAACATGCAAACTCCACACAGGGAGGACCCGGGAAGCGAACCCAGGTCTCCTTACTATAGCAGCAGCGCTACCCACTACATAGATTCATGTATGCAAATATACTTCACTCAAATATATACAGTATATATATGTATAATTGAAGAGTGGTATCACAAAATGTGTTAAATGCCATATGCAAATTTTTGCAGCCTCTTTTATAGATCAATCATATTATGAAAATAACATGGTGTATCTGACTGTAAAGAATCTGAAGATGTACACTTTCATTCCAACATGCAATAAACACATCTTCTTGTTTATTACAAGTTACAAGTTTTAACCAATTAGCATCTTCCAAACCTCCAACGTGACAGAAGAGGCTTCACTGGTGGCAGAATCAGCCAAGGCCTTCAGATACTTTTAGCAAGTTATTGATTTATTGTTATTTGTATATTTTGGCTACACTTGCCTATTATCCCTGTGTTTGTTTGCTTGACCTTAATAGTTTAGTCCTGCAAATTCTTGTTGGCTTGTTTGTGCACTACATCGGCAGTGATTAAGGTGGGTTAAAATGAGTGAGTTGTCAACTTTCATGAGGTGTCATTTAGGGCTTGGATCATTCTTCAACAGTACATATGCTTTATACTGAAACACACTGTATCTTAAAATGTTTACAGTGTATATGGAAATACATACTGTGTACACTGAGATTTTATCTCATTCACTGTAAATGCATACATTTAATAGTTGACGTTTACTGAGCTGACTGTAACAGGCTTGTGAGGTGCTTAATACTACTTGATCTGTCAGGTATTCGTAATTAAATAACAACAGAAAAATTGAGATAGAACTTTATTTGTCCCAAGTGGGAAATTTGGCTTTTTACAGAAGCAGTTTAAATAAATACATACATAAATAGTTAGAGAACTAAATAAATAAATAAACACACACACTTTGGTCTGAACACACACCAGAATGACTATAAAGCAAGAAAATTAAAAAGAAAGAAAAATTCTGACTTGGCTGTCTCAGTCCCAGTCCCAGTGAGCCATTGTGTAGATGTATTGCTGTTGGCATAAAGGAGCCCCTTAGCGTTTCTTGAGACACCTCTGCTGAATAATTCATTGGTGGAAAGTCCTCAGTGTTAGTTTGTGAAAGAGAGGATGTGCAGCATTGTTCATAATTGTTTTAATTCTTTCCTTCACTACTACCACCAGGGGTTCACAATTTCATTTAAGTTGCTCGTTCATTTGCCGGGCCTCTCTGGAAATGATGTTACCAACCCAGCACACTACAGCATGGAAAATCGCACTGGCCATCACAGAGTTATAGAAGATCTGAAGCATGTATCTTCTCTCATTAAAGGAACTCCAAAGGAAAAAGTGCCTGCACTGCTCTTTCTAATATAGTTCCTCTGTGTTCCGAGACCAGTCCCACCTTCCATTAATGTCCACCCCCAAATACTTGTATACTTCTTCAAGGCTTTTTGGTGTGGCAAATGTCTAACCAGTTCCTTGGTTTTGCTGATGATGAGATGCAGACAATTCTCTCTGCACCAAGAAACAAACTTTTCCATCTGACTCCTATACTATGTCTCATCCCTTTATCAATGCACCCCTTAACTGCAGAATCATCTGAGAATTTCTGCAAGTGACATGACCTGGTGTTATATTTGTAGTCGGAGGTGTACAGAGTGAAGAGAAAAAGAGACAGGGCGGTTCCTTGTGGTGCTCCAGTATTACTCCCATCTGTATCAGAAACACAGTTCTTAAGTCTCACAAACTGCGGTCTGCCTAATAGATAGCCCATTAATTAGGACACCATAGGATCATCCACCTAGGTGGAGAATTTGTGTATTGTGTTTTTTTGAAGCAGTATCTCCTATACAGTATGTGCAATTTTAAGAATGATTTATGGCCTATGGCACCTATAAACGTTAACCAATCTTTTTGTGGCATCTGCTATCTTCATGACCCTGGTTAATCTATTATCACCCAACAGGGCACATTCTGACCACATGCAAGTTTTCTTTGGTTACAGGTCAACTTCTAACACCTTTTTTCAGGTATATTAAATTATGTAGAATCTGGTGTATAAATATCAAATATCTATAAAATCAGGTATGTACAGTGAGTTTGAAAGGGGCAGATACTGAATTCATGTTAATCTAATTTAAAAAAATAAAGAAAGAGAATTCATAATGCAATCAACTAAATTCACTTCAATTTTGCTGCTTCAATTTCAGACTCCACACCTTATAATTCACAGTTAATTACATAATCATTCCATGCTTGCTACAGATAGAAAGTCAGCAGTTAGAAGTGGGGCGAGCAGGAGGGGGCAGAAACGGCTTGACACTAAGAACAAGAGGGGTGGCTGCTCAGGTTCTTCACATAATCCTCTTTTATAATAGTGATCGTTCATTTCAGATCAGACTCAAACTCTGAATGATGGCATTATAAACACATGCTTTTTCATTGATTCGATATTGAAGTGATGATTCTCTGTAACAGTTTTATATTTTGACAGAGGCATTGTTACTAGCTAATTGATAGCTATGAATTCATGAATGCTGAATTTTAATTCCAGTAAAAGATAGGGTTTTATGTGGCAGAAAAAAACAGAGAAAAAATTAACTGGAAAGGGTGGCCTTCCTTATATGAAATGATAAAAACACCAGAATAATTTCACTGCAATATCTTGCATCGATTTAAATTTGATAGGTTTGAACTGACTAAACATAAGCATGCAGTGTGAATGAAAGGGTGATTGGATAAGAGTGTCAAGGAGTCACTAAGAAAGTGTGTCAGTTCAAGTGGCTGAATCACTCCAAGACCTGTCAAAAAGAGTATTTGCTCTACAAGGATTTGGCTCCACATCGAATCTAATTATTGAGCCCTTTCATGACGTTCTTTGCCGTGTGTTTCTGAAGGTATTTATGCTCTTGCTTGTGTATACTGCTTTTCTTTTTATTTCTTGTTACCCTATGTTTTTCTTCAATGTATATTCTTCACAGGATTTTTATTATTAAACCTGTTTAAATGTATTTTAGTAAAGTTATTTTAACTTTCTGTATCTTTTGTAAAGATTAAGTGTAGTTTTGATCATTTTTGGTAAGATACATGCATATGTGTTAGTGTGTTTGTGGCAAGATATTTGCAAACAATGGAACTCAAAAATCAAAGGAAATAAATCTGTGGAAACCTTGCGCTTATTAGTCTTTGGAGCCGATTAGATTTTGGATGAACTCCAACTCAAAGCTTTCAGGTTTTAAAGTTAAAAGTTTTAAAAGATGATAACAACAGCTAAAGCATTGCACAGTAGTTCAATCCAAAGTGTGAATCTTGAGTTCAATCCAAAGTTTGAGCTTTGAGCTCTTAAACTTTACATTTTTTAATGCAGTAGTCCGAGCAGGTAAATTCTAATTACAAAGAAACATTGATTGCATTTTAATGCCTGTATTAAATAGCCATATTGTCTGTTTGTTTGTGGTGGGTACTTACTTTTATGTCCAAAAATAAGGATTGCTGCTTCATACTTTCAACAAAGCACCTTCGGTTTATGAATTGTGGGTGCCAGCCCATGATCATTCCTCCTGTACTATGGAAGGTGCAGGTTTTTACTCCTTGTCTAATCTTAAATAAACACCATGAGTTAACAAATAAATAAAAAAATAATGTAGTTACAGGTAAAATTGATGAATAATTAATTGTTTAAATTTAGAATAAACAAATATGTCAAAATTTTATTAGTTACATTAAAACCAGATTTTTTAAAAAACATTTGTGTTTAATGTGGAATAGACCAGTTCTTCTGAAATTTGTGACAACTCTTACACTCATTAGTCTTAAAAGGTGGTCAGGTTTTGGATGAATTCCAACTAAGTTTCAAGCTTGTAACTACAGACACAGCCATACCCAGCTGTTTTGTCTTGGTAGAGTAATATTTTACTCTACTTTTCCCTTTTGTATTATTAATATATAGCCTTTGACAGAATGTCTCAAATCTCCCAGACTTACCACTGTTTATAAGGTACTGTACCATATAACTTCTCCCCACCTTCCCTTCTACATCTATAACCTCAGGCAATTAGGTGTAGTAAAAGACAAGCAGGAGTTAAGTTACAATTTAAATAATGTATTATTGATAATATTCATAAATAATAACACTATGCAAAGTACATTTGAATATTGGCAACCATACAACCTGATAAATGCTGATGGGTAGTTTCAGGCAGCACACAGACTTGTTAGTTACTTAAAATGTCTCCAGTTAAGGCATCATTTTTTGGTCAGCTTTCTTCAGAACAGGCCGCATGCCTGTCTCAATATGGCTTCCGAGCTGTGCTCTGAGATAGTCTTTCATCAGTTTGGTAAGAGAGAGAGAGGGTGAGGTAAAGCAAGTAAATTTATAGGTTTTCTGTCCAACCCCTACAGCCAATAGGGTGTCGTGGTACTTAAAGGCTTTTGATACAAGCCAGTTCCAAACAGCCAAACTTCAGACCAATGGGATAATAGAACACCTTCACACCTGCCCCCCAAACCATATGTTAGCCTAGCCTGGCTTTCCTGTCAGGGTTGAGAGAGAGACTTTAGCAGAGAAACACTTGCCAAACTGGTTTGAGGCACTTCCCCCCAACCCTGTCGTAAAATTACCCAAAAAGGGGGGAAGGGGTTCTTAACCATCAAACCATTGCTGTTATTATCAATAATGTAACACTAATATTACATTGCTTTGTCTAAGTTACAAATAAAGACATAAAAAGTATGTATCAAGTTGTATGCAAAATTTCACATCACAACACCAGCATAATTCCAGATTCAAATAAATGATTTTTATGTGACAAAATGCCTCTCACATACATTTACCAGCAAATCAACCATTCATAATTCCTCCTTCCTCTTCCAAAAGAGTGTTGTCCATTGCCTTCTGACTCTGACTCAATCTAAATGAGGCAATGCTCTTTCTTTTAAGCTAGTCCATGGGACTGCTTCTGGTCTCCTGTCCAAGTCTTCTGAAGTACTTCTGGGTCGTATGAAAACCAGGGTAGTCCTCTCCCAGCAGTGCCCCAAAGACTGTGACATGGCTGCATCTCCAGACTCCCAACTCCCATGACACCCTATGGGTGTCCTGATTGGGTTTAGCTCTGAGGAACACTTCCACCTTCCATATGGGGGAATGAACTGCTCCCGGTGTGCCTGTTTGCCAGATTCTCCCATTATGGCCTTGTGGCAGGGTGTGAATCCTTCCTTTATCAAAAACCAGAATGCATATCCTTCCTTCCTGGTACCTTCTTCCTCTTCTTTTGCCTGCTCCCATTAGGGGTTGCCACAGCGGATCATCTTTTTCCATATCTTCCTGTGCTCTGCATCTTGCTCTGTCACACCCATCACCTGCATGTCCTCTCTCACCAAATCCATAAACCTAATCCTTTTCCTCTTACCTAGAACCTCTATCTTTAACATCGTTTCCCAATATACCTAGCATCTCACATGTCCAAGCAAACGCAATCACTCTTCTCTGACTTTGTCTCTAAACCTTCCAACCTGAGCCGACCCTCTAAAGTACTCATTTCCAATCCTGTCCATCCTCCTCACATCCAATGTAAATCTTAGCATCTTTAAGTCTGCCACCTCCAGCTCTGTCTCCTGCTTTCTGGTCAGTGCCACCGTCTCCAACCCATATAACATAGCTGGTCTCACTACCATCCTGTAGACCAGGGGTAGGCAACGTCGGTCCTGGAGTGCCACAGTATGTGCAGGTTTTTGTTCCAACCCAGTTCCTTAACGAGAACTCAATTATTGCTGATGAAGCACATATTGCTTAAGTGACATTTTGATGCTTCATTTTATTGGTCTCGCTTGTCAAGGTTCTCCAACCTTAATTGCTTATTTCAATCTTAAACTGCTGCATTCAGTGTTTTAATTGCTCCTTATTAGCAATAAGATGTAAAAGACAAAGCAGCCAGCAGTTCTCCAGCTAGCTTTTTTCCAATTACATCTGTGTGTGTTCATCATGCACGGTTTGATTTAATAAAACACTTAATAGAAAAATGTGACAGACTGAAAATGATCTGTTTAGGCTTCAAATCATTTGGATGATATCCTTGGAAAGGAAAAAAATCTACGATATAAAAGCCTTACATTGCACAGACTAACAAGCCATAAAATTAAATAAGGTCTGAGATTGGCAATGATTGGTTTCTAATTAAGCAATTGGGTTGAATGAAAACCTGTAGCCACTGCGGCTCACCAGGACCGACATTGCCTACCCGTTTTACATCTTATTGCTAATAAGGAGCAATTAAAACACTGAATGCAGCAGTTTAAGATTGAAAAAAGCAATTAAGGTTGGAGAACCTTAACAAGCGAGACCACTAAAATGAAGCATTAAAATGTCACTTAAGCAATATGTGCTTCATCAGCAATAATTGAGTTCTCGTTAAGGAACTGGGTTGGAACAAAAACCTGCACATACTGTGGCACTCCAGGACCGACGTTGCCTACCCCTGCTGTAGACCTTCCCTTTCACTCTTGCTGGTACCTGTCTGTCACAAATTACTCTTCACACTCTTCTCCGCCCATTCCACCCTGCCTGTACTCTCTTTTTCACATTTCTTCCACAATCCCCATCACTCTGTACTGTTGGTCCCAAGTATTTAAGCAAGGGATCCCCAAATCCGGTTCTGGAGTGCCCCAGTGGCTAATTAGTGACCTGTTTTTGCTGCTAATTAACTTATTTTGAATTAATTTTAATTTACTTGTTTTTTTAAGATTTGTTTCTCTGAATTGCTTCATTTCTTTCCTTAAATGGCGCTTGAAAAGAAATGAAATGTGAAGTGAGTGAGGCAACGAAGACCAACTAAGTCCAGGCCTCAAACTCCAACCAATTTCAGTCCCACCAATTGCTTAATTAGGCACTGATTTTTGTTGTTAATTAAAGTTGTTCTTTAATTCCATGGCTTGTTCCTGCTCTCACTGTGCAATAGCATTAATTTCTGAAATTGTTGATTTTTATCTTTTCTAAGTTGTCTGTTAAAATGTTTTGGGGACCTGAGCAGATCAACATTCCTGAGACTTTTGCCTTTCTTTATTTTCAGATATTGTATGATTGACACAGTTTGCTGGTTTTGGTTCATTTTGTATTTCATTATTGGTTTGGCTGCTAATTAAGGAAAAATAACAATTAAGGGATCTGAGTCTTCAAGAGTAAGTCAAATAACATTAATTCAAAAGAAGTTAATTAGAAGCAAAAACAGGTCACTAATTAAGAAAAGGGTTAGAAGGAAAACCTGCATCCACTGGGGCCCTCCAGGGCCAGAGTTGGGGATCCCTGATTTAAACTCATCCACCTTTGCCAACTCTGCTCCCTGCATCCTCACCATTCCACTGACCTCCCTCTCATTTACACACATGTATTCTGTCTTGTTCCTACTGACCTTCATTCCTCTCCTCTCTAGAACATATCTCCATCTCTCCAGGGTCTCCTCAACCTGCTCCCTTCTCTCGCTACAGATCACAATGTCATCAGCAAACATCATAGTCCATGGGGACTCCTGTCTAATCTCATCTGTCAACATGTCTATTACCATTGCAAATAAGAAAGAGCTCAGAGCCGATCCCTGATGTAATCCCACCTCCACATTGAATGCATCCGTCACTCCTACCGCAGACCTCACCATTGTCACACTTCCCTTGTACATATCCTATACAACTCTTAAGTCTCTACCACTCCCGACTTCCTCATAAAACACCACAACTCCTCTCGAGGCACCCTGTCATATGCTTTCTCCAGGTCCACAAAGACGCAAATGCAACTCCTTCTGGCTTTCTCTATACTTTTCCATCAGCACCCTCAGAGCAAACATCGCATCTGTTGTGCTCTTTCTTGGCATGAAATCATACTGCTGCTTATTATTTATCACCTCATTTCTTAATCTAGCTTCCACTACTCTTTCCCATAACTTCATGATCTGGCTCATCAATTTTATCCCCCTGTAGTTACTACACTCTGCACATCCACCTTATTCTTTTTCCTTTATCACTCTAACCTGCTGCATATCTTTCTCAGCTTGGTTCCTATGTCTAGCCAATCTGTACAGGTCCTTTTTTCCCTTCTTAGTGTCCAACCTCTCATAAAACTCATCATACGCCTTTTCTTCAGCCTTCATCACCTCTCTTTTCACCTTATGCCTTATCTCCTTGTACTCTTGTCTACTTTCTACACCTCTCTGACTCTCCCACTTCTTCTTCACCAACCTCTTCCTCCGTATACTTTCTGTACTTCTCCATTCCACCACCAGGTTTCCTTATCCTCCTTCCTCTCTCCAGATGTCATGCCAAGCACTCTTCTTGCTGTCACCCTTACTACTTTTGCTGTAGTTGCCCAGCTATCTGCCAACTCTTCACTGCCACCCAGTGCCTGTCTTACCTCCTCCCTGAACATAACCTTGCAGTCTTCTTTTTTCAACTTCCACCAATTGATCCTTTGCTTTGCTCTCACTCTCCTCCTCTTCTTGATCTCCAATGTCATCCTACAGACCACCATTCTATGCTGCCTAACTACACTTTCCTCTGCCACCACTTTGCAATCTTCAATCTTCTTCAGATTGACCCTCCTGTACAGGATATAATCTACCTATGTGCATCTTCCTCCTCTCTTGTACGTCACCCTATGTTCCTCCCTCTTCTTAAAATACATATTCACCACAGCCATGTCCATCCTTTTCTCAAAATCCACTATCATCTGACCTTCTTCATTCCTCTCCTTGACACCATCACCTTATCATCCCCTCTGTTCCCTTCACCAACATATCCATCAACATCCGCTCCAATCACCACTCTCTGTCCCTTGGGTACACTGTCCATCATCCAACTTGCTCCAGAAATCTTCTTTTCATCCATCACACTCCCAACTTACGGGGCATATGCACTAACATATGCACATCAGCTAACTCGGTCCCCTTACCAGTCATACTACCAACATTCAAAGTGCCTACTCTCAGTTCCACTGTCTTTACCATCCTCCTCTCCTGCCTCCGGACATGTCTTTCCCCTCTTCTTCCCCTTCTTTGGCCCTTTCAATTTTTGCCAGCACCCTGTTGGTTAACAGTACTAGTGGCAGCCATTGTTAACCCAGGCCTTGATCAATCCAGTATGGAAATGTGTATTGTTGTCCACATATTGATCTATCAAAATTTTACACCAGATGCCCTTCCTGACATAACCCTCCCCATTTATCTGGGCTTGGGACCAGCATAAAGAAACACATTGGTTTGTGCATCCCCTCTTGCTGGGTTTCATTCCTGGCACCTACAACTTTTAAATTTCAAAGTTTTTACAGCTGATAGCAACATAGTCAAATCACCTTGGAGAAGATCACAAAATCCTATGTATGCTTTAAAGACTTTTGTGAATTAATTTCGGGGTTTGACTAAAGTTCATATTTTTCAAAGGCAGTAATCACAGTACCTACACTTCCATTACAAAGGAGCATTTGTTACATGTTATGCCTTTATTACATTAATAGGATGACTATTCCTACTTTGAGTTTTGAATTTGGCATTTACTTGTACATCTACACATTTCACTATACATGATTTTCCATTATACACAGTGCCTAAGAATATATCACCACTCATACAAGATGATATTTCACTGTATAATTGCATATACAGAGTGCAGGAACTGTAACAGTAACTGCTGCACTGGCATGCTACTTAATACCAAAATGTAATATTTCTTTAAGTACAGTAAAAAAAAACTTGTTTAACTTGGAAGAAAAGGTGGGGGCCTTAATAAGGAAAGAACAGAGTCTGAACTCTTTCAGAATTTTGCCGAGACAATGTAAATTACTTTGTGATTATTTTTTGTATGATGTGGATATGTGCCACTACCTCAAACCCACATGACTCATGTGGTATGTATTAATCTTTCTTTAAGTTCAAACAGACAGAATATGCTTAGAGAATATAGACTATAGATACAGTATATCAATTATAAAGCATAATATACTTTATAACACTTGCCTGGTTGGCAAATTCGTGACCTATGACACCTAATAGACAGGAGTTGACACCAGTAATATTGTGGAAAGCCTACAGAGACATGTCTTTTTGATTTGTCAATTCCCCCCTGTGGGACACTCTTAAATGTGCTTTCTTGGTTACTTTTTAAGGGGCATTTCCCTCCTTAGAATTATTCCAAATTTGGAGAAATGCCAGAAGCGTACTCACTTTATTACATCTGTAAAATATACTGTACACTGTATATTTTTTCACACTTACCATTCATTTCAAAAATCTCATTCATTCTGCATTAACACATATAACAGTATAAACCAGTATCCCTTTTAAAAAATTGCATACAAGCATGACGGCCTTTAATACAAAATTCGGTGCTAAAGTGAAGGTTTTATTTCCCAAAAATGTTTTCTTAATCTTTTCAACTGTAAGACTTTGATGTTTGAATAGCCCTTAAAGCTCTTGGCAGCATTTGTAAGGCAACACATATGGTACTTACTGGATATCTGCCCTTTTTCTTTTCTCCGTGGAGCTTCATAAACTTGTTTGCTTAGACTTGAGCTGCAAATTACTAGTATCTTGGTGATGCATGGCATGCCATTCTAAAATGGTTTAGTGTAGCAAACACTTGTAAGCAGCTGCTACTGAAGGAAAGGAATTGCTGTTCACTGTGGTTTGGGAAATACAGATGGTCTGTGACCTCAGATTACAGTTATGTTAAGCCAGGCATTGTCAGACATCAGGATTTGCAACTGAAAACATTTATAAGAAAGCACTAGGACAGTTTCAGATATGCTAACAATAAATAGGAAGGGTGTATTAATCTGTGAATGAGTCATCCCTATTTTAGTTTTGAATTGCATTTGCTTTTATTGCCCAAATTTTAAGGTGCCAGAAAACTTTGCAATAAAGTTAGGACTTTTGCTCTGATAAGCATTTGCGACTCATGAACACAAAGCAAAGGTAAATAACAAAACCTTCAACAGAAACAAAACCTACCACTAACTCCTGTGTGCACCCAGGGCCCACATGTTCCTATTATTTACTAAACTCTCTCTTTTATCATCACTGTTCATCCTTCATGCCAGCAAGCTATACTGCTCATATTTCATATCTTAATAAATAATTGATGCTAATTTATGTGCTGAGAAAAGTAAAAGGAATGTTAATGACAAAACATTTCGCCAGAAGTGTCAAAGGCATCAGCATTCACATGGCTAACCAGGAAGAAACAAAAGGGGATTATGTGAGAGGGTTGTAGTAACCACCGAAGAGCTCACATATTTCTATGCTTCTTTTCTAGTTCTGAAATTGTCAGCTTGGAGGTAGATCTATTTCCCTCGGACAGCTCCACCTATGAGTCTATCAAGGACACATCACCTCTGTTTAAATGGAGGTTCCTAATCCCAGCTATCTAAATACCACAAGTAAAATAGTAACTTGTTTGTCATTTTCAAAGTGTGTTTTTGCAGTGGTTCGTGATGTCTCACACACTAGTCATCATTGTTATCAATAGTGATGTGCGAACCCTACGTTATTTACTTTGATGTGAGTTTGGCAAAACCACGTAAATATTCGTGAACTTTGCTGAATTCCGCGAAATGCACTGAAATCATTAAAGGAAGGGTAAGTAAACTATTTAAAGTGAATTATCATAGTTCAATGGTGTTTTAATTGTTTCTGCAAGCTAGGGAAGCATCTGCCAACTATGCTGGACAAACTGCTGTATCCAAAAATGCAATCAGTGGTGTGAGGCAACAGTGCATCATTCCTTAAACAGCAAAAGACACAGACAGAACGATAACCACAAACAGAATACAACAAATGGTCACAAACAAACAATAAATAAAAAATAAAAAAATAATAATTATTATAATTTATTATTAATAATATATATATATATGTATATATATATATATATATATATATATATATAAGGGGGTCCACTCCCTGCTCACTTCGCTTGCCAACCCCCAAGTTTGGTTAAACGTATATACAATTTAAAGAGATTTTTATTCTCATGGGAATTGTTACATATGCATTATTTTCATGTTTACTTTAAAACTTCAGTTAAAACAATATTTAGAATTAACTATTCTTCAAGATCTCATTGAATTTTGTTTCCATGTTTGGATTTACATTGTGACAACGCAACGAATAACTGCTCGTGAGTGAATTTGATTCTTTCTCTCTAATAAATAAATCGACTTTTTTGAATGTTTGTCCCTGTGATTTGTTAATTGTCATAGCAAAAGCTTTTCTCACGGGAAACTGTAAACATTTCAATACGAATGGCATATCAAGATCTCCTTTTGTGTCTCATGTTATTCGCGGAATATGTGCTACATTACCTTTTTTGTCACCTGTTAAAATTTTACATGTTAGAATTGTTCGACTGCGGTGGGTTGGCACCCTGCCCGGGATTGGTTCCTGCCTTGTGCCCTGTGTTGGCTGGGATTGGCTCCAGCAGACCCCCATGACCCTGTGTTTGGTTGGACGATGGATGGATGGATGGATGAATTGTTCGACCAATTTTTAAGACAACTAATCTTGTTCCACAGCATAGTCCATCACATAAATTACGCAATAACATGACGATACATCCTTCTTTCAACAGTAATTCGGCCAGTGGAAGACTGGGCAGTGTTAATGCTTGTAGATATTCTATGGGATATTGTAAACTGATGTTTTCATCTTCTGCACAGTCACCACCAACTGCTTCAGCATAGACTATTGATATGCATTTAATACAATTTGTGTGTAACCGATCAACAATTTTTGTATTAATTCGTTTGACTTCATCGTTTCCCGTTGCATTTTTAGATGAATGGATGATTCTAAACTGGATCTTCATAAGTGTGTGTGTGTATGTTCATTAGTAAGCCCTTTAATGGATTGGTGTCTGTCCAGGTTAAGTGCCGGAATGCATCTGATGACCGTGGTCTTGTTTGAAAATAGTTGTAAGTGGGGCGTGACTTGAAAGAATCTCATGGCAAACGTCTCCGTCTCATGTGACTTACTTCCAAAGGTTGTAAGCATGGTGTGACTTGAAAGGATCCCATGGAAAAAGTCTCCATCTCGCGGGACTTCCTTCCAAAAAGTCTCTTAAAAAAGTCATGTCTCATCGCAGGATTAGTCTTGTCTCGTCCCAAGATTTTTTTATTATAATATATAGATCATTTTTATTATAATATATATAATTGTGCTCAGAGGGCTCCAATCTTGGGACACACATTAGCTGTGTGATGAAGTGGCAGAATTGGACTGTCTCATTCCATTGTTTGAAGTTGCAGCTCCGGGCACAGTTGGAACGTCTTTTTTGTTTCCAATCTATCTCTGCAGATGCTTCACACTTTATTCTTTGATCAAGAAGATAGAAACAGTTTGTAAGCAATATTAAATCTTTCATTATTATTATTATCATTATTATTATTTCACAGAGTCACATATGTTTTCTTTCTTTATCCTTTATGGCTTGTTTTGGATCATAGCAGAAGAATATGGCTAACTATACATATTAACCACAGTGTTGCCAATGCACAGGGATCAGTGTTATACATGGATGGCAATATTTATAATATTCTCATTATGGTCACCTATTTTACCCCTTAAATGAAAATACTTCAAGTTTTTTATTTTTTTATTTTTTTTTAAATGAATGTAGAGTAAAAGGCTGGAGTACGGGTTGGGTCATGACATCATGCATGCCTGAAGCAGATCGGTAATGGACATACAGTACACATGTTTGAAAGTTTTTCACATAGCTTCTGCATTTCTACTGCTGGCATTGCAAAATATGATGGGGTGCTGGAAAAAAATGCCCGTCTAAGCCAACAGCAAGGCAGATTTCCAGGAAAATATTTGCAGAGCAAAGTCACTCGCAAAGCAAAAAATGCTTTGATGAATTTGTTGATCAACACTAATCATCAAATAAGGTTTCTTCATGAACCCACAACCCCTTATAAGTGGCTAAAAAAAGAGTAGACTGATAAGCTTTAGAGGTGAGAAAAGGGTGTAAAACAAATACAATGGAGTATGTTCTAGACATTTAATATCAGAGTAGGTCCAAAATCATTCATCTTCTTCAATGTGTCAATATTGGCCCCACATAGTTCTGTCCATAAGATAGAACAATCTATGCAGGCATCATTTATTTGTGAGTGAAAGAGATAATTTGTAATATCAGTAGGACAATTCATGATCAAAGGTAAATCTGGGGCTAGAGCACTAGAACCATGGCAAATGCATTTCTGGTAACATTGATACTGAAGAGAAACATTCAAGTAGCAAGACATACACAGTAAAATGATAAAAAAAAAAGTCTAAGAAGAATTAACAATGACTCAATTAAATACTGCAACACACCTGCAGAACCTGACAGTCTGGCAATCTGCGTCATACTTGGATAAAACAAGGAGATGGCTAATAGGTCATTCCAGGTAACTTGTCTTAGGCTCCTAGATCAAAGACTTCACTGAGCTGTTCATATAACAATTAACTCCCCTTGATCATAGTCATACTAATCCTTCTGTTTCTGGATTTTCACAAGTTTTCAAAGATGCCCTTTAAAGTAAAAGTGAAGTAACTAAGGTCATTCTCAAGCTCAAAATACACCCCTCCTGAGTACTGAACGACCCACTAACCTTTTAATAGTTCCCTTTACCTTCTTTAATGGCTCCCTTTTGCACCCGCTCCAGCATTGTTTCACTGGCTTTGTTCCAGCTTCTCCACCCCTTTCCGCTTGTATATCTTGCCTACCTACATGCAGGTACACACCTGAGGGAGGCCAAACAGCCTTCTTTTCATTTTATTTTTTTCAAAACAGAATAAAACATATTCTGCTTTATCCTTTTGAAAATACTTAACTGAAGCAACCACTGCCTAACTTGTACATGCCTTAATACTGTACCTTCATAAACTTTATTGCATTCTGTCTGTTTAACAAGCAAAATAGCCCCACAATCTACTCTTAACAACCAGATCTAACTTTGAAGACTCCTTTAATAAAATACTAGAGTTCTGTCGTGCAGCAAATCTTTCTTATTTATGTTGTTAAGTAAGGTGCTGCATGTGCTGCTATGAATCAAAGCCCAACCTTACCTAATGGATGGTATGTTGCACCCCAAGAACAACCAATCCTTGGCAATTCAACTTCTGACAGAATTCCTTTTATGTTAATTTCATTATTGATTTTGACTTCTGTTTTCCTTTGACATTTATGTGCACAATGTGCCACACTGTACTACATATGTCTTTGCTTACATGTTGTATTTAGACTTTCTAAATTGATTGAAACTTTTAAAAAGACATACAAGCTACAGGTCAAAGCCAGTGCTGACCAGCTCCTGAGGTTTTTTTTTTTTCCCTGGGAAGATCCAAGTGATACTGTCACTGGACATAGCAGGAGAGTTTGATGTCAGTGTGAATGAGATGTCTGACAAAGGTGGAATATTGTGGTTTCAAATGTGCATCCGTATTAGAGAAGGGGAAATACAGGAAATGAAAACATGGTAATACAAACCAAGGTTAATACAAGGATCATGCAACAATAATAATTATAAGGACAAAGAAAAAATCATAGTCAAAAGTAAGAAGACACAGGGTCAAGAAACATGAGAAGCAGAAGAAACACAGGAGAGTCCAGATATGCCTGGGACTTTAAACTGAAACAATACCCAAAACCGAGCACCAGCTTAAGTGTTAACAGCTTGCTTGAATACAAAATGAATGTGACGCCAAAAGTGACATAATGTAACAAAAGACTAGAACAGAAGAGAGCATAGCATATACTGGATGTGGCCCAATAGCTATTACTACAAGAGACGAATGATTTGACCCTAGAAATTGGTTTGCATAGGTTAAGTAGGCAATAATATAATAAGCAGTGGGTCTGAATAGGAGGATAGTGGAAAGAACTACAAAATAGTGAAATTGTAATTTAATGAGGTAGGAAAATAATGTCAATGTGAAAAGTAGAATATGGGTTAGAGCTAACATTATTACACAGTAATAAACTTTAATATAAAGAAGAGTTTAGACTGGCTGTCTCAGTCTTCTTAAGGCAAGCGTCTTGTTCAGTGCTGTCCTAGCAGTTTGTTGATTGCTTTCTTACAAGTCACTAATCATAACATGCTTAGTGCTAGTCTTTACTTTAAAAGTCTTACTCTCGCTCTGTGTGGCAAAAATGTCAGCTTCTCACTTTATTACTGATATCCCATGACAATTAGGAGGTGGCTAAAAAAAGATGAGCCATCTCCACAAGGACATACATTTTCATTAAAACTCACAATATGAGTTTGCAAAGTAGTGTCTGCAGTTCTAGGCTGTTCTTTTAAATTCTAGGAATCTTTAAAAATGATGATTGCATTATGGCTTTGCCCTTCATTACTAACAGTTGGCTAATCAAAACCTCATGGAGGGCGTTGGGCTGAGATAATGGCGTGCCCAGAGTGAATCAAGATGCAGGAAAACCAATTTGAATTAAGTTTTTTGGAAGTGTAGTTATCACAGCATTAGCGACACACTGAAATATCAGATTGCTCACTTAGGATGTACTATTCATTTTAAAAAGGAAATATGATTGGAGAAATATATTTAGTTCATTGAACATAATAGCTGTCTGTATGGTTCTTACAAACTTGTTGAATGCATTTTTGAGAAATGAAACAGCCCAGTACTGTACTGTAGAATGTGGAAATTCTATAATATTTAACAAATACTTGTTTAATATTTCTATAGTGTATGTACAAAAAATGCTCGCAAACATAAGCAGAACATTCAGACCCAACACAGGCAGTGATCAGACAGGAAATCAAGCACCAGTTCAGACATTGCATTAATATGTTGATCTTTATTTAATACATAAGGCTACTGTTTCATGACAAATTCATTCAGGGTGATGACTGCGGCATATCATCATGAAATGGTTGACTGTTTGATATGCTAAAGATAAACTTTGTAAAAATTGAGCAGCTTGCCAGGAAGCAATTATACACCTTAATCTATATGTTTGTTTCACAAATCTCAATTATAATGGCAGCCTGTTTGTGAAGTAGATATCCTCTAAAAAGCAGTTGGTTCTGCTTGTCAGGGAATATTTCTGTTTTTAGCCCTTGTAAATATGTATAAGGATGACTACATTAGAGTGTATATCAACAATCTTTCTAAACTAGCTAACTAGATTGCCATCTCAAAGATGTCAGTACATAAAATGAACTCTCAACAACTTAAAACTATTACCTACTTATTCCACAAGACCATCAGTGAGGATGGGAGAGTGGCAGACTCTACTCTGTTAATCAAAATTTCTTTGTTTTGCTCACATCCTGATCTACATTGATATCTTGGCATAAACTTGTCAGATTTTTATTCTACACCTTGTGCATAACAACATTTATTTCTGTAGCTCATTTTTATACATAAACGTAGCTCAAAGTGCACTACAATAATAATATCCAAAGAGTTAGAAAAGAAAGTAAAACTAAAGGACAGTTATTTATAACAGTGCAGAATGTTGAGCTTAATGACATATTATGATCAGATGGCCAGGGAGGACAGGAAAATAAAAACTCAAGTTGTTCGGATTCAGTGGGTTGGAAAATGGATGGATGGATGGCAGGATATTGAAGATTAAAAAAACCTGTGTGGTTCCAAAGCCAAAACTTCAGAAAACCCCATCCTGGCATTCTGTGGTCCATGAATGTGTCACCATTAACAGGATACTCTTGTGCAGTGCAGGATATACGTTTAAGCTACACAAGCTATAGCTTAGGGCCCCCGCCTTCTTGGGAGCCCCCAAAACAAATTGTCCGAGTGAGCAATTGTCATATATACTTAAATATACTACAGCATTATTTGTGCCAATCAGGCCCGGCCTTAGGCATAGGCGAAGTAGGCGACCGCCTAGGGCCACGGCGTCCGGGGGGCCCCGGATCGACTCCTTGGTCTAATTTTCACGCATTTCACAGAGCTTCCAGGGGGGCTCTGCCCCCCTCAGGGGGCCCCTGGACCCCCCTTTCGCGTAGGACCCCATAATACCTAAGACCGGGCCTGCTCTTGTGGAGCTCTTTTTCATCTTCTTAGTATGCCAGGAGCCTGCAGGCTACACAGTGCCACCACTGACTACTGGAAAAAAAACACACAAATATAGTGATTAGTGACTATTAGTGTCTATAAAACAGCAAGTGGAACTGCATTTTATTAAAATAACCACTCCCCCCCCCCCCCCCCCCCATAACCCCACTCACCCCCCGCTAGTGCTAGTTTTTGTTCAACTTTACTGGCCCAATGGTAAAGTATTTCAGAATTTTGGGGTATAGAAACAGAAAGCTGTCCCACCACCTGTCCTTTTATGGAGACAAGCACTCCAAAATATAAGAATTTGCAAGATTGTTTAGAGCCTTATATACAACTAGCTGCGTGAGGTCTTCGGGACAAAAAACAACCTGAAGATTCCCTAGCAGTTTAACTATTTGGTGAAACTTGCAGAGGCGTCAGTTAACTCTTAAGAATTACCCAGGGCAGAGGAAGTGGACCACCCACCCCAGCTTGCTGCCGCACTGGCCTTCCTAAGAAGAAACTGGCGATAATTGCTGCAGCCTCTCTATCAAGCCTTGCCCTGCATTGCTCAGGTGTTTCACTAGGTGTTTTGTGGCAGTATCTGCAGCCTTTTTCTATATGACATTCATGTTATTGCCCAACTGTGGGGACTCATAATTTGCTCAACTCTGGTCTGGGTCAGCTTGTATCTTTTCCGAGACGAACATGTAGTCGAGTGCAGCTGTGGCACAAATTAAGCGGGACAGGCTGGAAACCGTATCAGGCAAGGGTATGGTTGATGTGAATGTACAACGTTCATGTGCCACAAAGCTGAGTTTGTCTGCTTAGGTTGAATGACAAGTGAGGTGAATGCAAAAGCTGAAAAAACATAAAAGTGCATGCATGCGCCATCTCATCAAGTGAAAGTCAACTTATATAAGCTTCTACATCTTCCATAGGATTCACACCAACTCCCATGGCTGTAGTTGAGTGTGACTACAGCAGACTGCTCCATACACACACACACGCACACACACACACACACATACATACGTCTTTCGTAGTGAGAAGTGAGGAGCATGCATGCGCCATCTAGTGGCTGTGGTTAAGCGTGAGCAGAGCAGACTGATCCATACACACACACACACAGGTCTTTCGTTTATATGTATCTAATTAAAAGAATTTTTAAATCAATCTTGCAGGACACAGACAGCCAGTGTAATGATGTAAAGCTGGCTAAGATTTTTGGTTAAAACTGTTGCTACTGCATTTTGGACTAATTGCAGCCGAGTAAGATAATTTTTTGATAATCCTGATAGGAGTGGATTACAGTAATCTAGATGGCTAACCACAAAAGCATGAATTAAATTTTGAGCATCTTACAGTGATTTTAAAAATCAAATTCATGTAATGTTTCTCAAGTGAAAGAAGGCTGTCTTTGTTATATGCTTTATATGTGATTTGAAGTTTATTTCTGAATATAAAATGACACAGAGAGTCTTTACTTCTGACTTTATTTGTAATGTTTGATGGCCTAGTTTATTTATTATGGTTTGCATAGACTGTTGGGTGTCATCCGTAGAGCTGATTGATGAAATTCGCATAAGGTGGTTTCGCAGCAAATATGCTGTGTTTGCTGGTTACCTTGTCCACTGAATAATCACATATGAGGATATTGATTTGTTCAAATACATCAACAACAAAATAGAAATAATTAACATAAATGAAAAGCAACTAGCTTGGCTATCTGACTCTGTAAAGAGGATTACTTGTGTTCTGTTTTGTGTGTTGTATTTATCCCATTTTTGACACCCATGGCACATACAATTTGTCTGGAAGGGGGTCGCATCTCTGAATTGCCTTTCACAAGATTTGTTCCATTTTTTTCCTTACAAGGGTTTTCTCTTGGGAGTTTTTTCAGGTCTTCTTAGGAAGTCAAGGCTGGGGGCTGTCAAAAAAAACAGGGCCTGTTAAAGCCCATGGAAACATTCATTGTGTAATTTTGAGCTATACAAGAAATAAATTGTTTTAGTTGTACTTGTTGAATATTTCCCTGGTAATGTGCCGTGCAGCCAGTTTTGACAAACATTTTTTCCCAGTGTCCACGGTGCTTTGCAAGTCCAGCAAGACATCACAGATCTGTAAAACCTAATGTTGGATAGAACAGCCCCAGAGTTTTTAATGTTAATCCTAGTGGTGGGCTAAAATTAGCAGAAAACATGTGAATACATTTAAATAAAAAATGCACACACAGAAGGAAACTGGAAATGTGTCAGTGTATTTGAGTCTTAAAGGTAATAATATTCTGTATGTATGTGATCGGAATATAATACAGTACATGGGCCTACTCCTTTAATAGTATTACCCAGAATGCTGCGCAGTTGATGCAAACAGAAAGGAGTGAAGAATTCACATGCTTTACTGTTACATATATTTGGTAGCAGCAGCAGTGAATGAGCAAAAGTGTCAAGGAATAAACAAACTTTTGTTAAGAGAGATGAGAACCTGCTATCAAATCTGTGGGGGCAAGCCCTGGTGAATTCATGCTTACTGACCTACTGTGATATTTATTTGTGTTGTAAAAAAATGCTACCTTATCGCTCTGGTCACATTTTTAGCCGCAATAATCAGTCCAGCATATTTGTTTCCCTCGCCATGAGGAACACTTAAAAGATCAATGCACCATTATAATCCACTCAGAACTAGTTCAGCTTCTCCTTCCCCATTGACTTCAATGCATTCTGAACATTTTCGCAAATTTCCCTGAATTCACTAGTCATCAGCAAAAAATGTTACTTTTCTGGTTATTTTGACAGTTACACATAAAGGCTTTTATTATTTCATGCACGTTGCCAAAAACATACAATGTGCAAGTAATGTTAATCAAGATTGATAAGTGAATACTTCATTTTGTTCGAGACTTTACATTGAATAAATATTTCTCACTTATGATTCCTGTTAAGTGTTTCATACTTTTTCATTTTGGCCATCTCACACCACACAATACAAAGAGAGTAAAATGATACTTCTTAATTTTGGCTAAATTTAGTCTGACTCAACTGTTTTTCTAAATCATTGATTTTTAGTTTAGTAATAAATTTAACCAATTCAACTGCTTCTTACTAAGCTTTAATATCGAAGTGGTTATCATACTCTATATACAATCAGATATTTTAGTACTTTAGGTTATAAAAGATAGATAGATAGATAGATAGATAGATAGATAGATAGATAGATAGATAGATAGATAGATAGATAGATAGATAGATAGATAGATAGATAGATAGATAGATAGATACTTTATTAATCCCAAGGGGAAATTCACATAATAAAACATAAAAAGCATCACAATGAAAAGAACAGACAGACAGTCAGTAACTTAGAATTTTATTTTCAAAGGTGGCACACAAAGAAATGCAAATTAAACTGTGTTTTTAAATTGATCAAACCTGTATAATCCTAACAAAATACACAGTATGGCAAATCGCTAGTGTTCCAGCTTCACAGTTTACGGCTGCTGGTATCTCTGATAACTCTGGTGTTCAGAGGGCATGTTCTTTCAATATATGCCTGGTCATCGTCCTGAAATGTTTGCTTCCCTGTATGCTATAAAGACATGCCTGTTAGTTTGACTGGCAACATTAAACCATGATATGCATGTGATATGCACATGATACTGTACATGAGAGCATTCTGTGGTGGATTGGCCTTCTGTGTTGTGCCGGCTGCTGCATCATGCCCATTGTTGTTACAATTCTATCAACAAATGAAAAAAAAAAAAAGAATCAGAAAATGAATGGATGTGTGAATAGTTGTATTGTGTTAATGTCATGTTATGCCATTTTCTAACCCATTTATTTCATACCAGCATCACATTTGGGGCTGGTGGTAAGGGGTCTGGCACCTATCCCAGCTGGCATAGGACGCTAGGCAGGAACAAACCCTGGACAGGGCACCAATCTATTGCAGGGTGAACACACACCCACACTCCCGAAGGACAATTTAGTGTCACTAATTCTTGTCTTTCCTGTCTTTAGACAGTGGGAGGAAACAGGAGCACCTGGAAACAACACACACAAAAATCAGGAGAACATACAAACTTCATGTTGGGAGGACCCAGGACGCAAACCCTGCCCTCCTTACTGAGAAGCATATTGTGCTAATGGAAAAATAAAATCAGGTTCTTCCGTAGCCTTAAGTGTTTAACTTTGAAGCACAAGGTTGCCAGCTCAATCCAGTAAACATGCTATGTTTCCCTAAATTAGTTACTTAAATGGCCTTGCTCTAAGTATATACTATTGTGAGCAGAAGGGCTTCTCTAAAGTGGGCACTATATCCAGAAAGACAAAATATACAAGGGAGGGGGTGAACAAAAATAACAAAGAGTGTGCCCTTCTCTATATTTGCCTAATTTAGTTTAGTAGATTACATAAATAAAGTGCTCCTTCCTACTTCCCAGGCTTCCTCAATCCACTACACAACTCCAAGCTCACTCGACTAGACACTGCAGTACTTCCAGTGCCACACCATTTTAACAGGAAGCATTTCTGGAACTAGAGTCAAGAGACTTCTGCAGTAACTAGAATTCCCATGAACTTAATGCCCGAGTCTGCATATCAGAGGAGGAGTACCCCAATGACTTGTCTCCATCCCCTGACCTGTGCTTTTCAATCATCTTTTCATGGAGTTGTTGGGGTGTTCTTTTGTCTTCATCGTGTAGTTCAGGCAGATGACAACTTATAAGTTGAACCTTCAGGTGCATTTATACTACAATTAATGGAAACCCCTTGACAACAATCAGGTGATCATCATTGAACTACTTCTGTGACTTCTAAAGCCAACTGGCTACACTAGTGATGATTTAGGTGAGTCGTATTAAAAAATATGAACACTGAGCTTAATACATACATGATTAATGATGTTGTATTTCATATCTGTAATTTATTTAGGTCACTTTTCTGAGATCTGATTTCTCTTTGACAATGAAGAGTCTTTTTCTGTTGACCAGTTTCAAAACAGCCAAATTAAATTCACTGTAATTATATGTTGTATACTAATAAAAACTTCCAAGGGGATGACTACTTTTTAAAGGCACTGTATTAAATTTAACAGTTCTTTTTTATTTTGGAGTAATGCTACAGAAACATAAATTAAATCATAGATGTATTTAGTTTTAAAGGCTATAGGCACATGCTTTTTAATTTTAAAAGTTCAGAAAATTACAGTATTTTTTAAATTAAAATGGCAAGTTTTCAGAAAGAACATACTGAACTGTGGAACCAAACAGAACAGAAAACACTGTGTTTATTCTAGAATTTGTTTTCTGTTTAAACGTTCCCATTTCACAATTTTTAAAGCCCTGATTGATACTGTGAAGATTTTGAAATTCAGGCAAAGTCGGCTATTTACAACACTTTAGAAAGAAAGCTGTGCAAGAGACTAGTGTTGGGTTTAAAGTTTTTTCTTATCAGTTTTGGCATTACTGCAGAGAGAAAAAAAAACATGTTCTAGGAACATGACTTTCAAGATAGGGCTTATACTTTACATTTTGGTTTGTAAAGATCACAGAACATGAACAGTTAGCTCCACCAGATAAAGCAAATAGCTCTGGAGATTATATTGCACTTTGCTAATCACATATTTTGACTGCAGCTCTAAATCCCTGTTCCTACTGTTGCTTGACTTTTATCTTATTTAAACTGGAAAGGAGAAAAGGAAGGTCAAAAAACTTTTTCCGCTGTTTCTATTGAACTTTGCATACCTGTACAAATGTGTTAAGAAACTGAAGTAATGTAGCTTGCCAGAAGTGATAATGAAGAAATGGTATGGAAAACATTTGCCGTATTTAAAAAAAAAAAAACTTTTGCATCCATTATTTAATTGTTAAATATATGCATTCTTGGAAAAGTGCACATAATAGCTGGCATTACTGTGAAGGACAAGTAAAGATGAAAACTTACTATTATACAGTATATTTACAGTCAGCACAGTCATACAGCAAAAACCTTCCTCATCTCACATCAGCTGGTTCAGTTTCCAACTAAAGTATTTTATCTGTTTTAATTTCATGCAGACTTCCTCCAGAGACAGTTCTTCTGGTCAACTAGTCTCTCTAAATGTAATGGTTATATGTTTGTCCTGTAAAGCAATGGTGTCTCACCCAGTACTGCTTCCAACTCCTCCTCCTCCTCCTGCCTTCTAAATTCTGGGTTTCCATTACTGTGCTATTAATAAGTGACTATAGAAAATATTTGGATTGTATATTAACAACATATTTTATTTAAATACATCTTCAAAACACTATTTACAGAAAGGGTCAGAGTGATCTGAGGACTGCAGCAACGCATTTTGTCAGAGCACCTCACAATTCCTTTCCAAATACTAAAACAAATGAGATTCTTTTATTCCTCTGCTGCTGAGCTATCAGCAATCAAAATTGGTATGGAAGTCTCCTAATCATTGAACTGCATCCTCTATCTCTGACCCCTGTGGCCTTTCCTAGAGTAACATTTCAGATGCGCTTTTTACCCACAATTGAAGCAAAAATAAACAACCATTAATCTGTCTGTTTCCTAGTCCCACTCCAAGAGCTTTTTCCCCAAGGGTCTTGCTGGAATCTCTGGAATTGTGATAGAGATTATTCACAAAGACACTTAGATATGTCAAGTTTTTGTTTTGTAAACCAGGCTGTCAGATAACATATAACATTAATATGGTTAATATGTGCAGGCACAAGAAAAAGCATTCAACTATTTTTAATGTTTACGTAAAACCGCTTTTCTTTCAGTGCTAAAAATGCAGCCTGTGTAGGCCTACTGTATGTTAACTAAGCCACATATTCAATGGGTTTGGTAGTTGTTCATTGGTCTGGAACAATACAATATCCAAGCACAGTCAGTTGATCTTTGTACAGGACCATTCATATCATTCACAATTCCAAGATGCTTAACAGAAAAAGGTTTCAATCGAAAAACTCACAGCTATACAACATCATGGCACAGTAGGTGATGAAAGAACCCCACTGAATCTGCTTCACCATAACATCAGCAAAAATCACAGAAATGTTTGGGAAATTCACCAGTCTTAGCGAAATGCATTGAAGTCAAAGGGAAAAGTGAAACTGAACCAGTGTTGTGTGGATCGCAGTGGTGCAGTGGTCTCTTATGGGAAACATCTGCCAGCTATGCTAGGATAGATAGATAGATAGATAGATAGATAGATAGATAGATAGATAGATAGATAGATAGATAGATAGATAGATAGATAGATAGATAGATAGATAGATAGATAGATAGATACTGTAGATAGATAGATACTTTATTAATCCCAATGGGAAATTCACAATATATATTGTGAATATTGTGGCTATTGTGAAAGAATGAGCCTCAACATACTGGAAAAGTTTGGGGCAGCCACCCATTTATTGTCCCTGCCTGCAAAAGGTTTAAAGCAAACAAGTTTTTGTCAGGTTGAGTTCCAGGATTGAACTGACTAGGTTTTGGAAAATGGCAGCTTTATAAGCCACAAACCAGAAGTGATGTCACCTGGTTGGAACCGGAAGTGACGTCAGTCTGGCTGCCAGAACTGGCAGTGATGTTAAATCAGGCAGGTTTTCCCGTATTTGGTCTGTAGAGATAACAGAGGTAGGTTTAGTGCACCCCACCACCCCCTGGCCTGGTGGGTAATTACCTCCACTTGGTCCACTCAGCTCCTTCCTAGTTGCACATGTGTGACACCATAAATATAACCAGATCTGTTATCAATCATTAATAGAATATTAGAACAGTATAATTTATTGTGGACAGTGGCAGACAAGAAGTCTGAATTAACTAAGGCTTTCCCCCTACAGATTCAATAGCACATACTTACCCCTCTCAAACCAAAAAGTGGTGTTTTTTTCTCTGACGCTTCTGCTTGTTCACTGATGTTGCTACCATAAGCAATACATGCAAATGGATTCTTCACTCTTTCCTGTTTGTATCAACTACACAGCACTCTGGGTAACAGTATTAAGGGGTACGCTCAGTATTACACAGGCCACAAACAGGTCTATGCAAAAAGACATTACCTTTAAGATCAGTGCTTGAAGTGGGCTGGTGCTCAAAGCTACAGAGTACTGGCATGTCTCCGTTTTTTGGTTTTGAGTATCATCAGTCTTAGATGCATACTGGCAGTGTTTTCTAGTATACTGGCTCTCATTATGGTGCTGCAAACACTAAAGGGGATTCCCACTGCTTCTTGAGCCCACACTTAAATTGCATAATATTCCAGTGCTGGTCTTACATTGTACAGCCTGAATTTATAATGAGGAAGCCACAGAAACTGTGTCATGATGCTGAAAGCTATGGCTCCGTGCCCCTCACGTTTCCTTCTGCATGCACATTTTGTGTTTAAATGTGTTTGAAAGTGTTCCACTAATTTTTAGCCCACTTCTAGGATAAGCGTTATATATTTGGGGGAGCTAACCCATCTAACATTGGCTGCTGCATCTCTGTGATATCATACTGACTTTGTAAAGCATCATGGGGCATTTAGAAAAAAAGTTTGTCTAAACCTGTCTACCAGATGAGTTTCCAGGGATATATTCAGCAAACAGGGTCACTAGTCACCACAGAATATTTGCTGTATTCAACTCAAAATTATATATTGAGCACATCTGTCTCGCTTAAAACTGTCCAAAATGTTTCCAGGGCAAGATCCAACCTGCGAACACTGCAATCAAGTTCCAGCCTCACTGGGTCACATGTTTTGGGAACTGCACCAAATTAATATCATTCTGGACAAAAATTTTTAAGTGCCTTTCAGACAGCCTTGGTGTCCCAATCCCTTCTAACCCACTAACAGCTGTGTTCGGTGTTCTTCCAGATGGTCTTAAAGTGGAGAAGGACAAACAAACGGTGATTGCCTTTACTACACTATTGGCACGCAGACTTATTTTGCCAAACTGGAAGAATCCTAACTCTCCTCTTTTAAGTCAGTGAGTAACTGATGTTTTATATTATTTGAAATTGGAAAAAATCTAATTCTCACTTAGACGATCTGTGCAGAACTTTTTCAAAACCTGGCAGGGTCTAATCAATAATATTTTAGAATAAGCTCTTAAAGCACTGAGGAAGCAGATTCTCTTCCCATTTCTTTTTCTTCTCCATTTATCTTTATCTGCATATTAAACTCATCAATTTATTTATTTTTACTAGCTTTAAGTTTTACTCCGTTGGCTATGCTGTCTTTCTCAGGGGTGGGGGTTGATTTGTTTTCAATCCTATTTTTTGTAAAAATTGATCTATTTGTATGGAATGATTACAATAAAATAAAAAAATATATATTTGCTGTGAAAAACACTTTGCTGATCAACATTAGTGGTTACTGATATCTATGTGGAGTTTTCACATTCTTCTTATATCCACATATAGTTTTCTCCAGGTATATCCTCCTATTTTTGAGTGTTGTAAATTTAAAGTTAACATATGAGACTAAATTACCCTCATACAAATGAGCGGGGAGCCATTTGTAAGTTTGGTTCTCTATTCTGCTCCTGATGCTGCTGAGTAAGGTTCCAAGTCCTTCAGCACTAAAATTGGATTGTGTTCAGTAGATGGGTGGATGAGTGTAACAAAAAAATCAAAAAGCATTAAAAATTAACCAATATCTACTATAATCACTCACTTACAGTTTTAGAGCTCATCACCTTGTCTATTTGGAGTTCCCAGTTTTTGTTTTGTGCAGGCTCTCTGTAATGCCAATTCCCATGTCATTTCTGAGAAGTATTCAATTTCTTATTCTGTGCCAAAAGACACTGAATCAATGATGGTTTGCTATGTGATCAGTAGGTGACTGTGTTTATTGACTAAGGAAAAGATGTAATCAGGTGAAAATAAAGAGGTATAACCTAGAAAACTTCTGAAATATGGTTGCAACAGGAAAATTAAACTTGTTTTAAATTATTTTTCTCTACATATTAAGTTGCCACTTGGCAGTGCATTAAGTTTGCACATAGTGTGTTTCAAATTAGTTTATGTGTAACCTTGCTTGTCACAATTATACATTTGTAATAAAAACTACCAAATGTTGAATACCATAAGGGTAATTCATCTTTTTTGAGTGGATAATTACTTTTAAATTGACTGACTGGGGAAATAACACTTTATTGTGAGGATTTCAAACATTATATGCTTATAGTTAAGTCTTGGTTTTTGTTTTCTTTCACAAAAGGAAACGATTTCGTCTAGTCTACAGTGCTTCCTAAAAATGACAGCAGCATGGGAAAGTGGAAAGAAACAATATTTGTACAATTCAAGTGACTGATTATTACTAGCATAAAAATAACTATTTACTATAAAACAGTGCTGTAATCTTACCATAACACTGTACTGGCTTAACTGCAATAATAATTCAGCTCATTTTAATATAGTTCTTCGGTAGATTTCTTTACCTCATACTGGATGACAGAAAGAAAACATTGTGTCATTTTCAGTGCTCCATTGAATAACTGGAATTGTCAGGATTTGTAAGTATGCATGACCCAGGCAGACTGGACTGTACAGTTTATAAGGAAAGAATCCCATGTGTTTGAGGATTTGACAAACCAGATTCTAGAGAAGCAGATATAGTTTAAGTATTGTATGTATCTTTGTATGAAGAATAGACCCTTTTTTTCTGAGTAGTTTTAATTTTTTTGTCTGTTTTACCTCTTCCACAATTTTTGTCAACGTCATCAAGCAATTTTTAAGGTTTTGGCTTCAAACTCATCAGTAAACATCTATCTATCTATCTATCTAAACTAAAGTGAATGGTATTGTAAAAGTCATCTTAGTCAGTTTTTAGTATTTTTTGTAGATTTACTTTTTATTCATTAGCATAAATATGCATTCAATTACAAGTTAATTTGCATTTTAACAGCACTCTAAAGATAGTGGATTTTTGAGATTAATCACAGAATAAGTTGCAGACATTCCTTGTTAACTATTGGAAAAATGCATAAAGTGATGCAATTTAGCTCTCATATCTTATATAACCAGGACAAAATGGAAGTACAGTGTGAATGACATGGTGGAAGAGAATGATTCAAGCATTTGGGAAAAAGAATGAATTAGAGAGGGATGAGCTAAGGAAGGGTCTTCTCGCTGAAAGGTGGCAGTTTATGGGTTTCCATTGCAAAAAGAGGTGCCACAGTTGGATGTGAGAAGGATGTCAGAAAGATCTAGCAGTAGACCAGAGAACCTTCACATCATCAAAAGTGGTAGCAGAAATGTCTGTGCTGTCCCATCAAGAGAGTGTACCACTAAAATGTTACAAAGAGACCAATCCTTTAAGGGCTGCTGAAAGATCAGGGCACCAGAAAATGCTAGATGAATTTCTACTTGTAGCCAAAGAAGGGGAGTTTCTGAGCTCATTAGTGAGCCTAAGGGATTTTTAAAATTGAAAGATCATTTTGGGAGAAGGCTTACTGGAAAGTGAAAGAGAGGCCAGTGCTGATAGTTACACTAGGTTTGCCAACATGCAGAGCTTGTTTGGCATGCTGAAGTCATCCTTTCTTGAAGACTCAAGAGTACTCTCCACTGATTCTAAACAAATTAAGCACAAATCCATAGAAAAATAGAAAATACCATACAAAAAGAATGCTACAAGAAATCAATTACATTGCACATCAGCAACAAGTGATTGTTCCTGGAAGAGAATGAGGGAAAAATATATATTTTAACAAGGGAAGGACATATAATTAAACATTGTGCAGGCAGCTACATATTTGCTAAAAAGTAAAACAGACAGCGAAATAGTAAGGGCGAGCAAGGAAGCAGCTGGGTGTCAGAAGACAGAATCACAAAAGGAAAATAATAAGACAATGGGAACTGAAGAGACAAGGCAGTAAGTAAAGGCTCAGAAACATACCTAAAAAGATACCTAACTGCAGACAGCCGCACAGTAGGCTATGAACGGGTGTGCATAGCAGTGGGACAAAGGCCGAAGCTGGTTTTAGTGTCTTTACAGTTCATACAAATTCTTAGAAGAAGTCAACAAGTGTAAACAGCTACTGTAGTTACTTGAAAGTTATATTTAAATATTAATTTAAAAATGGTTAAACAGTTCCAATTAGCCAAAATTAAAAAAAATAAAGTTAATACAATGGCAGTCCTGTATGATGTGTGAGCTGGCTAAGCACAGGTCAAAACAGAACTGGGACCTCCGAAGAATGTTTGGGACACCAGCAGGGTCATCCCATTTAATTCTCTACTTTACTCTTTCAAACTGAAACAAATGCCTACTGGCAACAATGAACATAACCCTGTAGGGTGTAATAAGTTTATATGTTTAACAGGTCACTGTGCTCTGTACAAATATTTTAAATCTGCTTTTGTTTTCTTTCTGCATGCACAGCTGAGCCAGATTTAGTACAAAGAGGGTCAGCATTTAGAACTGCTAGGCCAAGCATAGGACAAGATAGACAAAGACAAATGGGCAATGTGCACTATTTGTGTGTGGTGGAGTCAGCATGAAATTGAATCCTTTCTTTGCCTTGTATGGAATGGCATGATTTACCTAAGTAAGGGCTTGCACATGGAGAAAGAGTATAAATCCTTGGAACATTGCCCAACACACCTGGGAAGCCGACGGACGGACGGAAGATTATGTCATCCAATCCTGAAAATCCAGCGACGAAAATAGCAGACTGTATACATCGAGATCCCACTTCGATAATAGTCTGTGCTATGGCTTCCTTCGTCTGTAATGCCACGTAAATCGTCATTAAAGAAAGCTACGTTATTTTCTCTTATGTGATTTCTTACCGCCGTATTACTGTGGGAGGGATATTGCCTTTTTACATTATATCTATATAGTTTTGGGTTACTTAAAATGCCGCAAGTACAAAAGAACTTATTCCAACCAGGGAGCTAGCGCCCCCTGCTGGATAGATAGGGCAAAACACAAAAGAAAATAAGGGCTCAAGTTTAGCCATCAGAACAAAACAGAGGTCTCTTGTAGTGCTCTGTCTTGTCAGGAGTCAGTCCCAAAAAAGACAGCTCACAGCAGGCAGTCTGGCTTTTTATACCAGGAGGACCGGAAGGGGCAGAGCTAATTTCCCTGACTGGGTGCTTTCTCTGAGCTGCAGGGAGAAAAGGAGATAACACAATTAGCGACAGCGCCCCCTCTTGCCCCGGCGGGTTATCACCTACCTCGAATGAGCCAGCAAGGAGATCCTCAGACATGCATGTGTGACAGATGATATTACTTTTTTGGGAGCTTGCTTCTAGGAGGCATAGATCACCGAGAGAAACCAACTAATCCTTTATCTTGAAAATAATCTAGATGACTTTATATTGATTGGTAAGAAAAGTCCTTTATGAATTAGTTGTAGGCAAGGCAAAGAGGAGCAAATGCCTTTTTTCCTAACACTGCTATTGCTTTATCTACAGCAGTGAACAACACTGCACACAGTACTCCAGAAATTGCAATACTATTACACTGTAGACTTGATCATAATATTTCTTGATTCATGTTTTACAAATTTAGAATTTTTTAGCCTTTTAATCATGTACAGTATGTACTGTACTGTATATTAGCCTGGCAAACAAGAATGTTTTGGCTTTAAAGCAATGTATAAACTTTGGACTGTGTCATAATAAATACCAAAGTAAGATTTCTTCATCTTCATGGTTAACTGATCTTCATCATACACATTCAATTCAGGTTTTTCTTAATTTAATTCTACCCTTAACTTAATTCCTTGTGGCACGCGGCTGGGAGTGGTGCCCAGCCAGGATGCCCAAGAGGACCGGAGAAGGGCTTGCGCCTCCTCCAGACCACGAGGGGGCAACTGCCCTGGTTGCTTTGGGAACCATGGTTACAGAGCTGTGAAGCTCAACCCTGTAGGGGCCTGTGGTCACTGCCAGGGGGCGCCCCAATGCCTGGAGAGTCCTGGACCTCAGCACTTCCGCCACACCAGGAAGTGCTGGGGGGAAGAAGATTGGGGACACCCGGAGTGCTTCCGGGTACACAGTCGGTACTTCTGCCACACAGGGGAGTGCCGACGGAAGATTTCTGGAGGACACCTGGAGCACATCCGGGTGGATATAAAAGGGGCCGCCTCCCTCCATTCGATGGCTGGAGTCGGGTGGAAGAGGACAGAAGTCGAAGGAGAGGAGTGGAGGTGGTCCTGAGAGAGAAGGCATTGTGAAAGGGCCTGGACTTTGGGGTGATTGGTGCTTCGGCACTGGGTTGTGTGTGCTTCATCATACTTGTAAATACCTGTAAAATGAAGGTGTGTTGGGTGACATAACGATGTCCGTCTGTCTGTGTCCGGGCTGCTTTCCACACCTTTATTAATGTTATACAGTAAAGTACACTATAACTGACAATGCTGCATATCTTATAATCGCAAAGATACTGTACTTCAGATTACTGAAGGATGAAACACTAATAGCTGCTAGCATTTCATTAACATCACCCTCACTTTAAAAAGGCTTTTATGCTCAAGAAAGCATGATGTATGTTTGATGCTTTCTTTGGAGTAGAAGTCAGGATACTTCAAACATATGTAAATAAACCGAGTTAAGTGTAGGACTCTTTACACTCACTTACTCCTGTACTTACATTCAATTATAAGTTCTGCTCAGCCAATAAATTAAATATGGTAGAAGTGCAAGAAATGAAGCATACAAAACATCAAGAAGCATAAGGTATGGAGATTAGTCTCACACTATTCCATATAGGAATAGTTTGTCAGTAGAAAAGATCAAATGTCAGATTTCCAAACAATAATTTTCCAAAAACATAAATGTTACAGAGCAATTTTTGCATTTCATCAAAGAAAGCCACTTTTCAGATACAAATTTCATAATTTTGTAGATATATCACTCTGTGCATGATTAAACAAAGATAAAAAACAGTTGGTAATGATCAATGAGTTGATTGAACCAAAATAATTAACTGAAACATAGACAGGTTTCAACAGAATCAAATTGAGTGAAGAACTACCTAAGTAAAAGGCATGGTATGGCAGATATGACAGTTTAACTATCAAATCATCAATTCTTTGAGTGAGCATAGCAACAAAATACAAGGTGGTCAACCTGCAAGGTCACTGCTGAGCAGAAGTTTGGTGGCAGACAAGAGTTCCATGATGTGCTGTCCAATCTCTTCTGAAGAAGCATATGGTATGGGGCAAGACTGAGGACCAGGAACACGATGGCCAGCCATGGAAACTGAGCGCAATAGATAAGAGATACTGCACATCAAACTGACATCCATTCAAAATCTGAAAAGATCCAGCACTACTAATAGCCCGAAAACCACTGGAATCCACCTCAGGTACACCCTTGTATAAACTGCAGATCTTTTATCAGTAGTGGTGATCATAGAAGAGTTGCTGACAAAAATCTATTCCCCCAAAGTGGAAGCAAAGAAAAAAGACCAACCTATACAGAAAAACATAAGGACTGGTGTGCTGAGAAATGGCAGGATGTGCTGTGCTGTGGAAGTTCAAACTTTTGTCTCAGCAAGGAGGTAGTTCGTCCATGTAAGTGATGAACCGTGCTACATGGATGAATGTTTTCACCCCAACAATGAATCACAGTGAAGGTTTAATGAAGGTTTGGAACTGCATTCTGCAAATGTAGTTGGTGATATGGTTGAAATAAATGGAATCCTCCATGCTGGCAAGTACATCTCCTACATCACACAATAGCATAAGGGAAGTGTCTGATCAGTCCCATTTTCATTCTGCAAGCAGACAATGTCTCAAAACACAAGGTCATAAGGGATTATAAGGTAGTATGACCTCAACAGAGCCCTGATCTCAGCATCATCAAGGTTGTCTGGGATTACCTGGACAGACAGAAATGGGCGAGGCAGCCAAAGTCTGCAGAAGAACTGGGGCAAGTTACATAAGATGCTTGGAACAAACTGCGATTTTCAGACAAAACGTCATGACAGAATGGATGTATTTTTTAAAGGCAAAGGGTGATCACTAAACATTAATCTGATTTATTTTTGTACTCTTATTAATCTTTATAGTAAATGTTTTGATATTTAGAAACTTTTCACTTCACTATTTTTGAAAGCATCTTTACAGACTATTTGACATATCGCTTTTGCACAGCACTATGCATGTTTTCTCTGTTTGATTTATTGTCTAATTTTTATATTATACTTCTGCCACTAGTATGTGGGAGACATGCAAGTACAAATCTTGTTTTATTTTATACACATGATAATAAACTTGAACTTAAGACTTGTTTTCAAAGAGTCACCTTATTCTGAACCAATCAAAATACATCAGAACTATGAGAGTTATAATATAAAAGGACCTTTTGTGGCCACAGTGATAAATGACTGGAGGTGCAATAAGTTCTAATAATGGTGTCTGTTCATTTGGTGATGCATTATCACATATCCACACTAAACCACCTTCCTTTAGTACTCCATTATTTTCTCTTTTTTTGGAAAGATTTCTAATATCTACAGTGTAGCACTTTCTCAAAAGCTAATTTACACTGCCAATCCCAGTTTGTGAGAGATTCATTAAAACAGAACAAATGACAGGTAATTGGATTTCATTTGTATTATGTGTTAACTGTTTCAAAATAAATTCAGCCTCATAGCATGTACTATGTGAAGAAGACAGAACATCCGGCTAAAATATTTCTGGCACATTGGTTGCTTGGGCTGAAGCATAAAAATCACTGCAAATACAGTATAGTATCTGTTCAAATATGAAATGCCAATACTTTTGAAATTTTCATAACATGGTGGCCTATTATATACCTCCTAAAATGATTGTTTGTACATTTATCCTAACTGCCGTCACTTCCAATAATTTCTCCTATGTTTCTCATATGACATCAGAAATGTGATGAACAACTACTTTTTTTTGTGATACGATGTAGGTTCCATTAAAAATCATTTTATTTTAAGAATGAAGGATCAGGTTTAGTTTTGCTCATTTTTTTAATATTCCGTCTCCTTATTTAATTATATAAACTAGACAAATTTTTATTCCAAATGAATGACTGGCATATTTACTCAGTTTTCATTCAGAAGAGATTTAGTTTTGTTATTTGGATCAGTTTGGCTTGCACTCCACAATTTCCTCTCTAAATAAATTAATCATCCTATCAGAACAGGTTGAGATGACTTATACAGACATGTTTACAGTGCCTACATTTGCATATCCTATGCAAATTCAAATTGGCTCATGATGTGAATATTATACCACTTTTTTCAAGAAGAGCTGGTTTGATATATAACACTCATTTGCTTCCAGAATAAAAAGAGATATGTTCAGTCTGACACTTCACAGGATTTTGCCATTAGCATTGGTAAAAAAAAATGTTTATAATTGTGCCATTTAAAGAGACAATAATAATAACTTTGTGGTTCAAAATTCCTTAACTGATTCTGTTTTTATATTTACATTGCACCTTACCACCATTTTAATGTGGTGGAATTTTGCAGACAGTCATGTCCCCCTTGTACAGTCTGAAGATTTCACTGCCTGAATTAAACTGCCTAGGCTGGTGTGTTTATGAGACTTGTGTTGGAAGAAAATCAGCATGCATCTCAGATTCTTATACATGTTAATGGTGAGGCTTTCCTGGTATCCTCAAATCAAAAGGCATTCCTGAAAAGTATGGTTGAATAGACTCACAGTCATATTAGTGATTTATAATATTTTCCAAATATACCGAAGTTACATTTGAAGGTTGCCGAAGCCAATCCAGGTGATTAATAGCATAAAGCTGACAAACACTCTGTACTGCTGATGGAAAATATTAATAACCTAAGTATCTATTTTAACTTTATGAGCAGACTTCAACCCATTAGCAACGCTCTCACAAACTGGACATGAAAGGCATTCCAATACTAGTTTGAAATTGACCACATTCAAAGAACTGAAAGACAACAATGCAATTAGAAAGCACCATCCAAATTGGAAAATGCTAAAAGAAAAGATGGAATACAATTATTTACTAATTATGGGAGAAGCAAAAATTACATAAAATGACCAAAAAATAATGTTAGTTCATTCCACCGCAATGTGCTATAAAGCACCTCTGGAGGTCTTTCTGCACACTGCTATCAGGCAATTCAATGCTTCATCCCGACATACTCGTTAAGTTCATTTTGAAATATCTGCATAATATACATATATTTATTTATTTTTATTTATTTATTGATCCATCCATTATCCAACCCGCTATATCCTAACTACAGGGTTACAGGGGTCTGCTGGAGCCAATCCCAACCAACATAGGGCGCAAGGCAGGAAACAAACCCTGGGCAGGGCGCCAGCCCACCGCAGGATGCGCGCGCACACACACACACACACACACACACACACACACACACACACCAAGCACACACTAGGGCCAATTTAGAATCACCAATGCACCTAACCTGCACGTCTTTAGACTGTGGGAGGAAAGCAGAGTACTCGGAGGAAACCCATGCAGACACGGGGAGAGCATGCAAACTCCACGCAACCTCCTAACTACGAGGCAGCAGCGCTACCCACTGCACCACTGTGCTGCCCTTATTTATTTATTTATTTATTTATCTATTTATTTATTTATTTGGTTATTTATCATATGACTGGCTATATTATTTGTCCTGTGAGTATGCATCCTTGCTTTTTATGTATCTGCTGCTATATGCATCTGAATTTCCCCATGGGATTAATAAAGTTTATCTAATCTTATTTAATCTAATCTAAGTAGGCATGAACATGACAGGTAAAAAATCTGATAATTAATCATTATAAAACATTTTAAATTAATGCTCAAAGAAGTACTGTACCATAATAGTAAATCTCACATGCAAACTAGTTCAGAATATAATCATTTTATTAATTTGCTATTTGTAGATTAACCTTATTTGTTTAAGATATATTGTTCAGTTTTTTTAATTAAAATAGAATATACAGTATGCACTTAATAAATGTCACTGTCTGCAGCCAACAATCTACTCATGGGTTAACAGGTAAACTAAACTTTTACAGAACATCAAAATACAGTTCTGTAAATGGTCTTCAAAGTTTACAAATACAAAACATTACATTTTTTTGCACTTTCTTAACATTGTTTAAAGACTATATGGGCTTGTTAAAGAAAGTGACTCATATTGCATAAGAAGCAACAACGCAATCATTATTTATTATGAACAACCATTACTGATAAAGCATTTTATAGAGCGGAGTACTAAGTGTACATCATAAGTACATTATGTCTTAACTGTATCTCAAAGCTGGCATTATACAACAGGTGTTCATAGAAACCAGGCAAAACATTGTCTGAACTTTCCTATAATTTGTCACCTGCCAAGGTGCTGTCCTGCTGCAACAACTTTGTATAAATGATTGGATTTAGAAAGAAAGAATCAATAATTCCTCTGTCTGCCACAAACTTGTACCAACATAGTTTTTCTTTTTAGAAGCCCTGCCTTTGCTGCTACTTTCATTGAGGTCTTACTGCAAAACAAGCATTGTAAATCTGATCTTGGACTGAATTGCAGTGTCTAAGGGTCTCCTTATGGAACAGATTTCCCTGCAGTTACAACAATTATTTCAGCAATGCTCCTTTACCATAAACCACTACACTGGCGATATGAAGCTTGAGTACATTCTGAAGTAACATTAAGGGTAAGGGTCATCAGTAAACATTCAGTGCATAAAAAACAGCAGTTTTCTTAATAAAGAGGTGAACAGGATTGTGACTGGTGCTGCTTGGGTGGCTGCAAAGTTAATGTGATATGAAGAACAATTTTAATCATTCTAAGTCCAATCACTAAAACTGGTACTTGATTACTTATCATTTCTTATTGCATAACAAAATGAGAATGGCCAAAAAACATAGCTTGGTGCTAAAATCTAGTATCAATGCCACAGTATGTACTACGTTATAATAGCAAAAGCCTCTGTGTTCTCCTTGATTGTAATGGTTTACACTAGTACCTCTGCCAACCTTAGCAACAATAATCAAATGGCTCCATTTCACAAATCAGATGTAGCCATGCTGTCACATGACCACACACAAACTGTCGCGTCCTAGCGGCACAAATTCCTCACAGAAAGCGGACAGGGAAAGAAAGAATACTGTACATGAAAAATGAGAGCCAACTTCTGCTGAAGCTTAACTATCATTTCACTGAGTGAAGAACAAGCAGGTTTTAACCAAAAAGATACAGACAGTCAAGGTAGAGTGAGACTTCTTGTACATGCACAAGCTGCCTTGTTCTAATGTTATTTTCTATCAGCTGTGCTATTTGGAGGGCAAGTGAATATGTAGTATTATACTGTCAGTGTACAGCAGGGGTGCCCACACTGTTTTCAGCTTGCGAGCTACTTTTAAAATGACCAGGTCGAAATGATCTACCTACATTAAAAATGCTATATATATATATATATATATAATGAGTATACTTTATACATAAAATATATGTTGTCGTACCTTGCATAACTGAATAGCCCTTATGGCACAATAACAATTCAATACATTTATGGTCACTACAGTATTTGGATTTAATAATCTTCATGTGGGAAAAGGGTGACTTGCATAAATAAGTAGAGCCGAATAATGCAGTCAAGGAGGCAGTACATTCCCTCATGTTTGGGTACTTTTCCTCTGTGAGTAAGTTCCAAAATTGTCCATGAGACCCATACTTCAGCTGAATGTCATCCTGTAGTGTAAAAATCTCATCCTCCACTGTAGAGGAGTTTTAGGTGAAACAGTGTTGCAATTTTTGATGCGGGTGAACCACCCTCAACATCTTCCCTAAATGGATAGCACTTAAATGTAGTGATTGGCTCAAGTAAAGCTGAGTCTTGAAACCGTCTGTCAAAGTCTGACAGACAATTTTCAATCTGCTCTGTGTAGCGTATGCTATCAAGTTGCGCACACGCCTTCCATTGCGTCTCCAGCTCTGACGCGAGGTTTTGGATGTTCCCCAAATCAAGATGCTGCAGCTTTGAGGACAGATGTTGCATTTTTTGTTTGAAAGCATTAACTGAGCTAATCATATTGACCATGGTTTTCTCTTTTTCTTGCAGCTGTAAATTAAGCTCATTCAACATGTTGGTCAGATCGGAAAAAAAATGCCAAGTCTAGCGGCCATTGATCGTTATTAAGTTGCTTGTATTCTGCATGTTTAATGACAAGGAGAAACTCCTTTTTCTCCGGCCAGGGGTCTTGAAATCCCAGCAGGAATTTCTCCTTAGCCATTTGCCTCAACGAAGGCCTCTTTTATCATCTCTCCATCTTGGAAGGACTACTTATGCTTAATGATCGAGTGACTCACCCGGAACGATGTTTCGGTGTGTCTGCCTTTGCTTTTGAATTAAGCCGAGTGAAAAATGACGGCTGTCCGATTAACTGCAATTTTAGTTCCCTCTCCTTTCTCAGTCAGTTTCGTAGTTTTTCTGAACAGTTTGAAAGTGCCTTTCCACATTTTCCTTCTTTGGAATAGCAATGATAGATTGACAGATCAGACAAACGCACTTCGATTGTGACATTGTGAGAGAAAAAAACCCTCTTCCAATTCCACATCCAGCCCATAACCAACAATTTTTTTTTTTAAATCCCTTCTTTAGTCGATATAAATTGGAAGGCTAACTAGATCACTTAGATAGCCGGAGTTTTGCAGTAGCTCGCGCGTTTGATCGTGCGTGCGGGATGACCAGTGTGTTAGAAGAAAAGAGATCTCAGACTGGCCGCCCTGTATGTCAATCAAGTGGCAAATGCCATAGGGAGGATATATGATAGACTAACATTTAAAAAGATTTTTTTTGAATGCAACGCGATCTACCTGCACTACCTTTCCGATCTACCGGTCGATCGCGATTGACGTATTGGGCACCCTGGTGTACAGTATATCTTGTCAGTGTAAGTAGTTTGCACTGTTCAAACACACATGTTACCTACTGTAGGTATTGGCTTCAAAAGCTTTGTTATGAAAAACTGAGATTTGGAACTTTGTGATATTTGTACATCTTTATTTTGTAAAGATGTTATTTATTTTTACTCATTTTTTATTTTATTATTTGGAAATAGCAGAATTTGCACATTATTTTATATTTTTGTCTGTCTTATTACAACATTTCTAAAAAATAAATAACTTATTATGATCAAACAGTTACTCAGTACTTGAGTAGTCTTTTCACCAAGTACTTTATTACTCTTACTTGAGTAATTTTTTGGATGACTACTTTTTTCTTCTATTTGAGTAATATTATTTTGAAGTAACGCTACTCTTACTTGAGTACAATTTTTGGCTACTCTACCCACCTCTGCTCACATGTCATTTCTTCTTATTTCTCTTTTCCTGAACATTTTGTCTTTCCTTATAGCTATAGCTCTACTCATATTTCTAGATTTAGGTTTTGAGTTGCCTATAAAACAGCACCTGGTCTTAGGAAAGAAATTAGAATGTCTAGTAGTTACTTAGCAGGCAGTCAATAGTAAATAAATGAATAATAAACACCTGGGTCAAGTTTTGTTAGCAAAAGAAAATGAGTCATGTCCACTTTATCATACAGCAGTGGGCCATTGACACTCACTTGAGAGTACTAACCACAGTCAGGCAGCAAGCTAGAGGCTAAGGTACTGGGCTTTTGCCCACTAGGTACAATACATGTAAACAGTTGTATTATGTACCTTTGCTTGAGAACCTTAAATTGTAGAGTGTTATATGTTAGCAACTGTATAATATAACTTTACTTTAAAAAAGCATCTCTTGAAAGAATTACGGAAGGATGAAAAATAAAGTATATTCAGTTGGTCAGTAACAATTCATTCATATTTGTTTGTTATTTATTGATAAGTATGTTAAAAGTGGTATCCATCCTTACTAAGTTTTATGACCCATTAGTACACAATGTATGCTATACAAAGCAGGAAGATAGCATTTCAGGTGATAGCACTTTTTACAAAATGTGCAGACATTTCAGAAAAGGTTCAACAGAAGGCAGGTGGAGATATGAAATTAATGATGCAATAACATGAACAAAACTTGTGCAATGAATGCACCAAAATGCAAAGGAATTCTTCTTCATCATCTTTTTCCATTTCTATGTGGGGGGGTTGATATGCTTGATCAACCTTCTCCACAGAGCTCAGTTTTGCACCTCCTCGCCAGTCAAGGCCTTTAACTTCAGATCTTCATTTTTTATCTATCCATCTCTGCATTGCCCCCCCCCCCCCCTTGCATTGTCTTCCCCTGTACATCCATTCTCATCACTCTTTTGCCCACAAGCAAAGTGCAGTGAATGATGTCTGAAATTCAGAAATGACAATATGTATCAGTATTTCAGCTATGTTTTTAAATCAAATGCAACCGGTCTTTCATTGCTTAATAACCACTATATAAACTGAACAATTCTTGTTGAACACATGGAGATCAGCAATATGCAGTTTCACGCTAAAAGAACCTCTTCTTGTCATTTTTGCAAGGCTATTTGTTCAATCTGAATTTAGCACCACAGGCTTGCAGAATTTGTAACTGATCACCGCCTACATGTATGTTACTAAACACCTGAAGTATAGTATTACACAGCTGTAAAATGATTAAAATAAACTAAACAAAACTCTTAGTATCTTCAGAATTGATTTGATATTAGATTCAAAAGGAATTATCTGGTTGATATAGTCACTCAGAGGAAGCTAAAACATTGTGGGTTTCCGTGACAGTGACCTTCATATACCATCTGGAGTTCACTCAGATCACTGAACTGAACATCAAGTTTCAGGAAATCGAAAGCTGCTGCCGTACTACAGACACAATGTGAAATTTCTGATTTTAAGTCCTATGGCCAAATTGTTGCATATCATGCTAATGGAGGCAAAGTTGTCATGTTTTCTCAAGCACTGACAAGAAAGGAAACAACAGGTCAGGCATTTCCATCTGTTACAGAAATGTTTGACTGTTGGATTTGGCATGTTTTTCCTTCACCTTGTCATCAAAGTTTAACTTTTTGTACTACTCATTACATGCACACAATTACGTCTCTTTTCAAGCGTTAAAAACAAGACGGCTTCCATAAGTCTAATGCTAACTGCTCCATAGAATTCTCAGAACTTCCATGCATTTCAAAAGCTTCTTTCTCACTATCCTTCAACTTGGTTTGTAACTTGCTGTTTTTGAACCCAGGTACTCACTAATCTGGATAGGTGTTTTGTTTTACACTACATTGTATGAAAGTAGAACAGCTGCTTTTATTGAAGTTTTAAGAAAATTAAGAAAACATAAGCATGAAGAGCTCTTGCAGGATGTGCTTCATAAATAAACACATCAGAGATTAAATTAAAAACTAAATCATATGATAAACTATAAAACAAAGTTTCTGTAAAATGGCAAATATAGATAACATTTCACTCTAATATTAATATTTATTGATTGATTTTGGAGTCATCATGTCCTAATATGGTACAATGTAATAATGACTACAGGCAAAAACAGGAAATAACAAAATCTACCAACTATCCATTATACTCCGGCTGTATTCCTTATGGTCATGTATTGAGAAAAGTTCATCAGAATTTTATAGACTTCTGAAGAAAACCTTTTTTCTTTGAAATTCACAACAAATATTTTCTTGCCTTTGTGGCTGTAATATAGTTTGATGCATTTCTACATATTATTTGACCTTTGCAACGTTGTAACAGCTAAAGCTGCCAGCCATCTAGATAGCAAATGCATTTCCTACATTTCTAGGAAATTCAAAGTGCCAAATGTTATAAGACTATTAAAGAGTTGAGACAAAAGGTTAATGGATCTGTCGTCAGCTGTACTGGGTAAATGTTACACTGTTAAATGTACAAAGATAAAGAAACTAGATGTTTCTATGGATGGCATCTAAACAATCATAAACAGATATTTACGAACAAGGGCAAATGAAAGGGTGCTTTTCCACAATGTATATTGAGTCAGAATAGTTTAATAGCATAATAGTTACAGATTAGCATGTTAAAATTTAATAGAAGGGAAAATGCAAGATTCACTGAGCCCAAGGGCTGTAAAGATCTGTAATGGAAAGCACCATACTGAAAGTTGGTTTACAGTTGAAAGGAGGAGGTGAAGCAAACACTGGGAGGAAGGCTATGTGCTCTGAAACCATCGTTTTTAAGTGAGCAAATAATTTCTGTTTGTCATGTCAAAGAATGGGAATGTCTATTGTTACCAAAGTTTTGGCACAAAGCAGTGGATTGTTAGAGCTTTGGAAATTCTAGAGAGGCATGCATTTAGTAGGTTTGAATAATTTACATAATATTTTTAGGTGCTTTCTCATATAAACTAAGACGAACCTACTGTGATAGCCATGTCTGTCTATCCTCATAAAACAACATGGCCTTCCATGGGCTGATTTTGTTGAAATTTGTCACTCTTCAATTTTTGTTGAGATACCTGTAGTAGTAGTAGTACTAATGTGTTGTACCGTGTTAGCAATTATGAATGTAGTGAGAAGTCAAGCAAAATGACATCTTTTATTGGCTAACTAAAAAGATTGCAATATGCAAGTTTTCGAAACAACTCAGGCCCCTTCTTCTTGATTACATCTAGCCTGAAGAGATTGTGCCGTGCAAAGTTTTGAAGTCTCAAAATCTTTTATTGAAAAGCATAGGTGAATCTTTGAACATGTCTGTCTTAAAACAGAGAAACATTCTATACAACTTCAACTACAAATTAGTTTACCATTTTAAGTCAGAGAGCGAGGAGAGACCACATGAGCAGCTCATACAGAAGTACCCATACCCTAGCTCTTTACCATAACTCTTTACCTAACCAAAAAAGTATGAATAAAAGTCCAAGAGGAAAGCAATTATGTAAACATACACTAGACAGAATTGACCAAACTAACGTTATCTGCAGATTATTTTTTATAAAGAACCAACATTAGCAACCTGCACCTAAATGGTGTTTGAACTAATAATTTGCAAGAGAAAGATGTCACTCGCCTAAGTGAATTAAACATACCATGGGCTCAGAAAGGAGGCTGTATTTGATATATGGGCAGATGATCAGAGAAGCTGGAACTACACTGTGGTGTACAGTTTCAATCGTGTCCAAAGAGGCTGATTGTGCCCCAAATAGCAATGTTAGGGCAGAATTACAGTTTGCGATCCGCTGAAAGAAGAACTTGGTGTTATAATTTACAACATACTTAGCATGGGTTATGGTTTATCTGTACTTGAAGAGAAACTTTAGCTTCAATATATCTTCTTCTTGAGAACTGAAATCTTTCAGGTAAATGACAACTTTCAAATTTTGTTATACAACTAGGCTTACCCGCCTTTTAAGGCGACCGACTTATCCTCAATTTGTGTGCGCTCCATGTGTACATCAGGCATGTAAGTGTAGGGAATGAGAATATCAAAGTGCCCATTCATAACATCTCCCGAAAACCTAAGTTTTTTTATCCCCTCGAGTGCCTGTCCAAACTTGGCGTGTAGGACTCCATAATAATATACTTGAAACTCATAGGGGAACAACTCTCCCGCTGCCATTAGCTTAGAAATGGTACCATAAGTTTGAGACTTTGACATTTCAGTGAGATACTGAAGCTCATTTGTATAACAGATTCCTGACGGCATCATTGTAAATGGCTGAAACCTTGACCAATTACTTAAAACATGTCGTACAATGTCAGCCCGAATCTGTACCGCTAAAGACGGAGTTTCATGCACTAAATAAGCTATAGATGAGAATAAGCAAGCACCATCTCCCCTGATATTTACTACGCGGTGAGGCATTTGTACTCCATCAACATTAATTATTTCCAGAGACATAATTTTGTCTATTTTTCCAGCGCATCGCGCACAAAAGCAAGGGAACGATGGGAGCACCAGAACTCTGCTCACATCGCATCGCTTTGTACCGCAAGCCACAAGTAGTAAGTCTGTGATAAGCGGAATACCGCTATGCTTTGCACTCACGGGACGGAAGGACAATCCTGACCGCTTTTATATAGTAGGATAACATTTTGTTTCCAAGTTCTTAGTTATTTTTATATGATTTTAATGAATTACTGGGTTTTAACAAATATTGATACCCAGATGGGGAACTAATTTCAGTTGCTTTTCTCTTTTCATAGGGCAATATTGATACTTATTTTATGTGCGTATTGATAATTTTGTATTAATAGCTATTTTTCTTTTGGTAATTATTCAGTACTGCTATATTGGGTATACTTCCAAAAATTGAAAAAGGAAAATTGAACAACAGACTAAAGTACATCAACCTATGCCATTTTTACATCACTTGACTTTGAATATACTAGATATGAAAGCTATTCAGACACTACAACTAAGGAGACCAACTGTCATGAATTTTGTGGGGCATCCTAGTTTTTGCCTCTCTCCCAAAAAAGCCCTAGGCATAACACCGTTTGTCCCTGTTTATCACGTAATATGATTGTCCCACTGAATGAAGGTTGAGGAGAAGGATGAAGGGACGGGTAGGACAGGACAAGTAAGGGTCTGGCCTTAAGAGTGATGCTGCGCTTTTTCAACTGTAACAACTTTGATGTTGTATTGACACAAGAACAGGCTTTTGAAAGGGCTAATACTTATGTCAGAATTAACATGAGAGAGTCTGTGCTGATAAAAAATGGTACAGCAGGTACCTTCTCAAAGGAACACAACTCTGCAAGGGCATATACTTCTGGTCAGTATATAGAACTTACTGTAACTGCAATGTTATTAAAAACATTTCTTCTAACATTATGAACCACTAGTTTAAATTCTGTATGTCTATGTGTTCTATGTCAAGAACTTAATAAGTTAAAATCAACAAAAATGAAAATACATTTGAAAACAATGCAATAATACATAGTGGCTTGGAAAACATAGATCAAATATGCTTACCTTGTTTATTCTATATTACAACATACTGACATCTGTCAAAACAGAGAGAGCTAACATTACTAATAAAAAAATCTGGTTACCTGAAACTGTTAGTATACTGGCATAAGAAAGTTAACATAGTTACTTTAGAAAGAATTCCTCCACTGAAATGTTACCGTCTTTGTCTTGTTTTGATGCTTTTATTATGTAGTGGTTTTCAATGATACTTCTTATAATGCAAAAATAGATTATTGGAAGTGGAAGTAGAAAAGCAGAATACACACCACCCATTGCTGGCAAACTAACAGGAAGTTAGATTTATCCATCAATGCATCACGTCCGAATTTTGTGAAAAAGGCTAATGTGCAAATACAAAAAAGAAAATCAAAAAATCTTTTATCCATTTCACGGCAATTCAGTTTAAGAATTAATTTTCACTCCATCCAAGATTGTTTTATTACATTAAGTTAAACAAATTTTTGATAATTTGCATTTTATAAATGTAGTTTAACCAACTGATAAAGTTGATCACAATCATATCCTGAACCTCCCTTATGCTATTCATGACTTTGCCGTAATTATAAATGGTTCTAAGATAGTTTGATCAACACATGGTGCTGCATATCACTCAGATTACATTTTAAACCTGACAACAGAATTTAATTAATTGATTAATGAATTTAATAATTTATTACAATTAAGACATTTTTTCTGCACTTGATCTAGGACATTGAATACATTTTAAAGCTGTGAATGTTATGATTAGGAATAGTAGTGTGGCCAAAAGAGAGACATCTTTTATTTACATAACATTTTCAAAATCAAATATAACTCATTAATTTTCTGATCATGAAAACGTTGTGTGCTTGGTTGGTTAGAATCTCTTATTTTGATATTAGATAAACATTTTAAAATGAATCCACTTCATATACACAAAAAAGTGATTATTTTCTATTTTTCTAGGTGTGCGTGTGTTATCATTTTGAAACAAACTAGACAGAGCCTGGTTCTGCTATGGAGACATAACACTTTAAAAAAATGATCATACAGTACACACGGGTTATGTAGTAATCAATAGAGGAAAATCACATTTGAATGTTTATTCTTGATAACATTTTTACATTTTTAAGCAATGTACTTTGAAAGAAATAGTTGAATTTACTTTTAAACACATTTCACTGACTTAATCTGTAACAGATTGTATTAAACACATCAATGCCTACCAACTAAGTTAAATATCTCATTGCAGCCATTTTGTTAGTACAGCCTCATTTCTTTGGACTTGTGTACATTTTTAGGTACCTGGTTATTAATCAACTTACATGCTGATTAAAAAAGCTATAGAGAGAAGTCAATTGTGTTATTTATTGTATAATAAATAATATCATATAAAAAATAAGAGGACACCATTTAGTTCATGAAGCTTTTTTGGGTCAGTAATTGCTAAGATGTCTCCACAAATCATCCTGACAGTTTTAAAAAGGTGACAAGGTTTCAATGTCAGCTATATTACTTGGTAGTGTGTTAAATTGGCCCCAGTGTTCTGGTCCCCATTTTTGTCAGCAAAAAGGTGATTTGGGTGTTTTGTTTCTTCTTTGTTTCATTTTTACTGTTTTGGGGGATTCTGTTAGTGACATTACCATTGCCATTTTGTATTTCTGCTGTTATAAGTGTTGTTTGGGTGCATTTAGTATTGTGAGGGATGGCCGGCCGAATATTCCGGTCCACACCTCCAGGCTGCTAGATGGAGTCCTCCCAGCAGCATGAAAGGTCTCCAAATTCTAGCAGGGCATTATAGACGGTGTAATTTTAATAAACAACCCTGCTGGATACCATGGGGACCACCAGGAGCTGCTGTAGGGAGGCTTACAGAGTGCTACGTGCCCTATAACCCAGAAGTGCGTCATGATCACATGACCAGAAGAAACGACGTGCTTCCGGGTTGAAGAAAAGGACTTTTAATCTGACCCGGAAGTGATCAGGAATCATGGACTGTAGGATTGGAACCACTTCCGGGTCAGGGAATATAAAAGGACGATGGGAAATCCCAGAAGTTGAGCTGAGCTGGGTGGAAGGGTGGCAACGCGTCTGGGAGTGTGGAGGATTGTTTATTGATTGGATTATTGTTTATTAATTATATGAGTATTGTGGAGTGTAGGTGCTTTGTGCACGTTAGATATAATAATAAACATTCATCATTGGATTTTACCTGGTGTCTGACGTGTGGTCTAAGGGTTCAAGGGGTCACAGAGACCTTAATCTGTCACAGTATATACACTTTCTTTTCACAAAGCACAAGAAGGTTTGTTTGTTTTGGTTTTAAACAAATTTCTTCTTACTCTCCTTCACAAATATTGTGTTTTTCCAGACAAGACTTCTTCTTGGATTACCCTTAAAAGCCTTTAGCCACTTTTATGTTTGTAAATAAAGCATTCTATTCTCCATTTTTTATGTAAGTGAAACATAAGTCATTTGCACAAGCAAACAATTTTGAATTACTTTCCCCTTAAAATAAAACTGGATCAAATTTATCAATACTTTGGTGCTATGCATTTATTGCAAGCCCTAACCCAACTGATTAGTGCTAAATTTATTGCATTCTTAGGTATCTTGCCATCCTTGAAAGATTGGTAGGTTCTGCCACACTAATATGGATATTGTGTGACTGTAGGAGACTTGTCCTATACAGTATATAGCTCCTCCTTTAGACTGGCACTGAAGCTGGTCATTTGAATAATGAAATATTATCTCAGACTGCTGTCTGTTGTCGGCTCGGTGGTGAGATAATTCTCATTTCTATCTCTACTACCTTATGCAAGAATAAATGCCACTACACAGCACTCCCTTCATGTAGTCAGCTGTACCAGGGATTGCTTTCAGTTCAAACTCTTCAAAATTTGTAAGGTCATCTTCTCTTCCTTTGCTGTGGCTGTGTAGTTGGTGATGAAGGTACAGTAGTAGGTGTGCTGAGTGCTGTGCTGTCATGTTGGCAGTGAAGTTGACTCATCTTTGTGATGGTAATGGGGAATACGGTGCATCATCATGGCCCAGCATCTTACCTTTTACCAGCAGGGCCACAAAATTGATAATGTGTAAAATATACCTGCATGATATATTGGCATGACTAGCTATTAGATAACTAATAAGGTATAATTTTATTCTTATTTAATTTAATATCAAAGAAGCAAAGATAAAAACAAGCACTAGCAATTAGGCAGGTGAAAGTAGTCATATGCACGAATGATCAGCACACTAAGAAATGTTATGTCAAATTTTCAAAGCCAAAAAAAAAAAAGTCAAAGGTCAGATGTAAGCCAAGTTCCAAATCTGTGAAAAGGTTTCCCTAAAGGTTCCTATGATTTCAGGGTCAGACACTTGCTGACTGCCATGATGTCAAGAGATACAAGAAATTTGACTCATACGCCTAGCAACCTTGGAGCATTACTGACACACAAACACATGCACATGCAAAAAACCACACACCCATGAGAAAACTAACAAAGCGAGGAAAGGAACATGAACATGCTTAGAAGTAACTCAGAATAAGACTTTCAGACCATAATCCTTCCAAAGGAAAACATGCTAAACCTACACAAGTCATCTGGAATCAATGTTTCAATTTCATTCTGGGTCACTATCCATGACGATGAGTAACAAGATGACACTAGTATGCACTGATTCCAATTGTTAAATATGTAATACCGGTAACGGCGCACTGAACGATAACATACAGTGAATATACTTGACTTGAGCATTCATAGTTTTCATCCTCTTTCTCTGTACGTTTAGGATTCGTTAGCTCAGAGGTTGCTTCGCTTGCTGCTTACTGAGCAGCTCTTCTTTTCTCCACCCTAACGGACCGCTTCTTCTCTTCTTCTGTCAGCATCTTTTCGCGTTAAAACTGATTAAGTCAGTTTTTGTGTTGCAATTATTTAGTTCTTAATTTTTCACTTAAGCTGGCACTTAAGTGTTCGATATGCCTCAAGAATGATTTAAGATATGAATAAGTAGGGGAAGTTCTAATGTTCTAATGGTAATAATTACTTTACCCAGTGTCTGAAGTGACACCCTGAATAACTGGGGGTGCTATCCCTCGGAGGTCAGTTGGCACGCTGATATACACAATTTATACAGAAAAGCAGGTGACTGCAGACCTGTCCCCATTTGAGATGTGAATGGTATGAATAAGGGTTGCTAATGTGGACCGAACTGAGGTTATTCATTCATGAATGAAAGGGAAGGAGGAAATGCTGTTAGAGAGTGAAGCACTGCCAGAAAATCATTGAAGTTACACCACCTCCTGGTGTAAAAACTAATCCTGTCTGAACAGAGTTTAAAAATTACAGAGGTCCTCCTGTAATTATTTCTTTACTCCACCAACTGGTGTAAAAACGAATCCTATAGAATTATGAGACTCCATTTTGGCTAAATGAAAAACTTTGTGTGTGCTAATGACAATTTCCTTGCCCCAGCAAACTTGTGCTGCCTGATGGGAATTGTAGTCCTCATGTCGATGTGTTTTTTTAAGTTACTCCCACTACCATTATAACCCCTCTTCCTGATACAGCATATAGCCTATAGTTTAAGTTGTACCAATGGGAAGGCATGCAATTTTGTGAAAATATACTCAACAGTTTTTGCACTTTTAGCAAATAGACAAACAGATAAACAGACATCTAAACAGCTTACAATTATATTTACTGTATATAGATGAAAAGCGAAGGTGGTAGGGAATGAGAACGGCGCCCGTACGCATGCACCGCACCGCTTCCCTGCTGGCTGCTGCTGAGAGTTGATTCTACAATAAAATAAAATAAAAACTAAAAGAGGAATAACCTTGGAGGTCAATCATCACCCCGAAAGTGGATAGTAGATGCCATGTAGTATATGTGTACCAAATTTCAGGTTAATATGTCAAACAGTTTGCGAGCTGCAGGTGATTTAAAATCCTGGACAAACAAACGGACAGTCACGGCAGTATATTATATAAGAAGATTGGATGAACCTTAAAATGGGTTTGAAGATCAAGTTTGTAATTTACTGGTCCAGTCTTCTTGACAATGCTAGAAGGGCCAATATCTCTGGAATCCAGTTTACAAGTTTGAAATGCTAAGTGAGCCACACCATTTCCTACCTGATAATTTGGGGGGACATTCTTTGTTTCCTGTCAATGAAGAATATGTCATAGGTCCCAGAGATTAAAAGACCCTCTTGAACTACAATGCCACTTTCTTTTGACATTTTTCCAAATGGTGCTATCATAGTAGAAACAAGTTTTCATTGTCTTTTTTTACCCAATGACATTGAAAACTCAATGAGAATTCAAATAATTAAAGAATATCATTCCAATTCCATCAAGGAGAGTCTAGTTTGAACCAGAGATGCAGTAGCTCTCTAACTCCCAATTTATAATGACAGCATTGCTCTAAGGTTGAATTAGCTTTTTTCCACATTATTACAAAAAAATACATCTGAAAATATGAAATAAACAAAAACCCTCTAACAGAAATTATAGTTTTGGGAAATCATGCAACCTGAACATTTTCTTGACAACATTTCCATTGCAGTTTGTAATTTAAGGTTGAGAATATGTGTACTACCACCAATATGGTAGCAAATGCTTGTAACAAGGGAAAATCAGTAACAAAGTCGATGGCTATCTTCTCTTATGGATGACTTGTTAGTTTATTATTTGTAATAGATCTGGAGAACAAACATTACATGATTTAGATTGACAAAAGACTTTGCAAACTTTAATGTGAACAATGTGACCAACCTTATGGCTATCATGATTTAATGGGACACTAGGAACCACACAACCATGCAGAAAACAAGGAGACCAGACACACATACTGGCCTTGATGTAGGCAGATTAGTCAGGGCCAGCACCAGCACAGCCACCTGTGATTTTGTGATGATGGGAAATTATCATCAATGTTGTAAAACAGCAGACAGAGGGTTCATGTTGGTGATATAGTCCTTTGGATAAAAAAAGACAGGATGTGGCATAGCCAGGGTCATGGAACTTCTTTCAGATGGTCTACTTTCTCACTGCAAAGAAAAAAACTCTGAACATTGTCCTTCTCTGCTCTTGTTAAATTAACCCCTTTAAGAGTGGTACAAGGTTCAGATGATGGACACATTTCATTTCCATTCAATTCACTGTCATGCTTGTTAGTAAATGGGGTATGACTGCTTGCTGAACATCTTGAGATTCTTCCGCACAGTCTAGAAAGGATCAATTAATTTTAGCATGTTGGTTAAAGAAATCCCATTCACCATAGGGCACACTAGTTGACTGATCTATTTCTGAAACTAGATTACATTTTGTAGTGTGCTGAACAAAACTGCAAAAAGAAATGCCAATGCATTATTTAGTATACTACTACATTACAGTGTATGCCTTACACGCTAACCAATAAATGAATTCCACTTAAAGCAATTGCTACTATAACTTGTAGCACACATTATGTAGCATTTTCTTTTATAATAAAGTTTGCATTGCTTTCAAAAGACACCATCAATAAGATCTTCAAATAAAAACTGAACTAAAGAGATACTTGTACAATACATTTTATAAATATACTGTACAGTATGTACCACCTGCGGTGGGCTGGCGCCCTGCTCGTGGTTTGTTCCTGCCTTGTGCCCTATGCTGGCTGGGATTGGCTCCAGCAGATCCCTGTCACCCAGTGTTAGATAGATAGATAGATAGATAGATAGATAGATAGATAGATAGATAGATAGATAGATAGATAGATAGATAGATAGATAGATAGATAGATAGATAGATAGATACTTTATTAATCCCAATGGGATGTAGCAGGTTGGAAAAATGACTGACTGACTGACTGAATGTACCAAACTCTAGGAGCATTTTTGCTTTGGAAATAACTGTACATGAACACAACAGCTTAGTCTGTATAAAACAAAAAACCACAAACAAATGCACTACAAATTTAATTTGGAGCTGAGGTACATCAAATACAAGATTAATGAAGAAATATTCTAAACAGTATTCTCAGAAATAAATCTCTTTGAGTGACTCTTTAGAAAGCTAATTAATTTCCAGGAACTAGGAGCTATTTTCTTTCCTTCAGCCAAGTGTGGAATTCTTTGTAGTGGTCTAATGATCTTACTTTCATCATTAGTGACTACAGTGAAATTAGTTTCTGGCAAGGTGTCTTTAAAAGTAACCATTATTCAGTGGCTCATCAATAAACACAATTTTCAAGTTCCACATTCAAACTCTAACCACAATGCATGATTGGATGTTTAATTTACAGTGACATCTGCTCAGTGATTATTTAAGTAATTAGAGTTTATTAGTTTTAAATAGATTTTAAGTTAATGTTCTGGTAACAATTTCAGCTGTAATGACCATATATGCCATGTCTACAATCTACAGATCTATTGTTAGTATGCATTGCTTAAACATATCATAAGCATATTTTAGTTATCATTTGATACTCTCAGTAAAAGTTGAATCATAAACATTAAAATTACTTAATGTAGTGCCTTATCTTAGTGCTAAGGAGATAAAATGCAAATAAAAATTTCAATTCTGACTGAGCTTTGAAACCGCCAGCTTAATCAACCAAGTAATACAATCATAAAAAAAAGAGAAAAAAATCCTTAAATACTGGAAGTTTATAAGCCAAAGATAATTAAAAGGCTTTTTCATTTGATCTCTCTAATGATGGTTAATGGAAACAGTAGTCTTTAATGGTAGTTTTTTTTTACTAAAAATTAATTTTTCATAATCCCTGTCTGCACTTTATTGCTAAACCATTAGTCATAAAACTATACTAAAACAATGATTTCTTAAGCACATTATATCTAAAGCATTTTTAATCTAACTAGACTAACATTATCCTGCAGTGGGTTGGCACCTTGCCCGGGATTGGTTCCTGCCTTGTGCCCTGTGTTGGCTGGGATTGGCTCCAGCGGACCCCCGTGACCCTGTGTTCGGATTCAGCGGGTTGGAAAATGGATGGATGGATAGACTAACATTAAGTTAAACCCACATAAATGGCCCTCATCACCTGCAGTTATGCTGTGGTTGGCCAGGGCATGCTTACCACTCCCTGGGTTATCTAATTGAAAAACTTTGTGCTGTCAGTAGAGGGTGGCACTGATCATGTAAATGTTGGGGTGACATTCTGACTAAATTTTGCTTACCATGTTCAGCATAAAAAAGAACAGTAGGCAGTTTAGTTATGTGACTTAAATCAACACATTGTTATATTTTGTAATTTTCTTGTGCTGGATTGATTCATTATTTGAGAGCTGGTTCCTACAGTGTATCCAGTTCTTATGGAAAAAGAGTTCACCTGTAAATAAAGGCGAGCAGAAGACTCAAAAAGGTTTGGGGGATGCCCACCCCATATACTGAAAAGTAGCAAATAAATCACAGATTTACAAATGAGCTCAAAGCAGAACTGAATACAGTAGGTAGACAGAGGCTTTTATATGGTGGAGACAGGAAGGGAATGGTCAAGGTAGGTGGGTTCTGAAGGAAGTTCAGAATCAGGAAAGGCAGGGTGTGACGTCATCAGAGGATGGGTTTATGGTGACATCACTGCTTGGTTGGTTCTGGTCTGCAGAGGGAAATGAAAGATGGTTAAGTGACAGCACCAAACCTTGGTTTGGCAGAGCAACCACATTATTTGAGCCTACAAACCTTCCCCCAATTGCATGTGTGTGACAGCCACATTAAAGTGGGTGTTTTTAATTTTTTTTTAGTTTTCTTCTGTTTACTAAGTATGAAAGTTAGTAATGTAGTATCCACCTTAGCAAAAGAATAAGTGTCTGTGTGTCTGTTGTGACAGACGACCAGGAACCTTGCCCCACCGGGATGCCTGGAGCAGGGAAGGACCGGGAGAGGGGCAATATCTCCCCTGGGTGCAAGAGGGCAGCCCCACTGATTTCCATCAAGGACCATGGATACAGAGCTGGGAAGCTCAAAACTGTGGGGGTCCGTGGCCAACCCCAGGGGGTGCCCTGGATGGTTCCCGAGCCCTGGACCTTAAAGTGCTGCCACTCCAGGAACTGTGTACGCCCGGAGTGCTTCCGGGTGCAAGGGCAGCACTTCTGCCACACCAGGAAGTGCTGCCAGAAGACCATCTCAGAGCACCTGGAGCAAATCCAGAGCGTTATAAAAGGGGCCACCTCACTCCATTTAGGCTGCCGGAGTTGGGAGGAGAAAGACAGAGTTTGCAAGAGAGGAATGGAGGCGGCTGAAGAGAGAAAAGGACTGAGTAGTTGTATGCGAGTGGGGGAACTGGATTGTAAATATTGTAAATAAACCACGTGTGTTGTTGGACATCAGGTGTCGTGTCTGTCTGTGGCCGGGCTATCTGCTACACTGTCTATGTGTCCATCTTTGTTGTGCATCACAAACATATTTAATAATAAAATGCATTGCATTTGTCATTCCAATAGATGTTACATCACAAATATTAACAGTGTTTTTATAAATTCCAAACCAAATGGCATATAACAGACACATTTGCATTGCATGGTGCACTGCAAACTGTAACACTAAGCCTACATTGATTACTTAGATCTCAGCTTGTCTTAGACAGGTAGCACAACTAGTAATATTTTAAATATACTAAGACATGAAAGAATACTTGGTGAAGATTACTGTGCAAATCACTTAAACATGAATGTCTGTGGGAATTAAACAGCATACAAGTTAAGGCTGCTGCCTCAAAGATCCAAAATCTTGGTTTCAGATTCCATGTCCATTTGCATGTTCTCCCCATGTTTGGAAGGGTTTTCCTCCCACAGCTGTAAAGACATGCATGTTATGTAAATTAACAAGTTGGTCCTGCGTGAGTGTGGGCGTGTTTTTGAGCGGTTATTTGCCACCACCCTATCCCAGCCTGTTTCCTAATCCCGATACTGCCAGAATTCCTCTGCAATCCTGAATCAGATTAAGTGTGTTTGAGAATGCATGTATGTTGTGACCACTAGCAGGTGTTGCAGCACCCCAAACCTCAGACACAACCTTACAGAGTGCTTGTATATCACAGATTATGCTCGCCTTGCTTACCAAAATCTTGCATTATCATGCTCACTGACAAAATGTAAACTCCCATTTAGAGGGACAAAGACCCCTAAGCACATCTGTTACAGTAATTGAGGTATTACTATACAATTTTATACAATAATTTGTACAGTATAGTTCATAGCAATATCACAGACCACAGAGCCAGGCCTATACCGCTGTGCCTTGCTAGTTTTCAGAATCAGGATTAGAGGTACACAAAGAAACGAGAGATGCCAGTCAGATATTATAAAAAAAAAATTACAATAGTTTATTAAGGTTACAGTCCCAAAACAAAAAAAAATGCACCCAGGTGGTCTAAATCAAGAGTAATCCTTTATGATAAAAACAGTAAAAAAAAGACATGCAAAAATAATAATAATCATATACAGTGGAACCTCGAGATACGAGCACCTCTGTATACGAGAAATTCAAAATACGAGGAAAGTATGAGCGAAAAATTCAGCTCTAAATACGAGCATTGGTTCGCGTAACGAGCCACGAGCCAGGCTGTGGGTATAGCTCGCGGCTTAGCAAGGGGGCGTGGTAGCAGTTGCGAGCCGCGATCTGCGGTGTCTGCGTTTCTCACTTAAGTGCACAGGTGGGAAACTGCCCACATCCATGATTGTTCCTGTGGCTGATGGGCTGCAGCTGCCATGTCCTCCCCGCATATATAGAGAAGTGCGAGCCGGTTAAGGGGGAGAAAAAGTAAAAGAAAAGAGAGAGAGAGAGAGAGAGAGAGAGAGAGAGAGAGAGAGAGAGAGAGAGAGAGAGAGAGAGAGAAGGCAGGCAGGCAGGCAGGCAGGCAGGCAGGCAGGCAGGCTGGCTGGCTCGCGCAGGCTCGCGTGTAGCTGAAGAGGCGAGCCAAACAGCTGAAGCAGGACGGTGTAGAGAAGGTCAGCTGCATTTAGAGTGTCTCGCCTGTTGCAGAGCCCGCATGGGAGAAGCAGGTGAGACGCTAACAGAGAAAAAGCACCGGAGATTGTCATCTGTTTTTAAAGACTGCTTCTTGTTGACGTTTTAACCTCGTGTTAAAGGATTGTTATTCTTGTGTATTTTAAACCTCCACTTCACAACTGTTTTAAGGATTATTTATTTAAAGATTTATTGAATGCTCTACTGCACTTTGGACACCTGTTTTGATTCTTTTAATAATCAGTTATATTATTTACCAGTGTTATTTATTAAAGGTAGACTACAGTATATATAATTTATCAGTGTTATTTGTTAGGAAAATTGATTTTTATGTTAATATATTTGGGGTGCAGAACGGATTAACTGGATTTCCATTATTTTCAATGGGGAAGTTTGTTCTAGATACGAGAAATTCGCTATACAAGCTCAGTTCTGGAACGAATTAAACTCGTATCTAGAGGTTCCACTGTATATACTTAAATATGGCAAAGACAAATTCTTTAATACCATAATCCCTTCTACCAAAAAGAGGAGAGCAAAAAATGAGGCTCAACACAACCACTCTCTAGACCTCTTTAAACTGAAGGGTTCGACAATGGCTATATAAGGAAACCCCCTTTTAAACAGCCAAATACAAATAAATCATCATTTCTCTACATCATAATTAGACTCCGAGTACTGCACCCTCTACTTCTACTGACATCAAAGACACTATTTATATATATCCTCAACCAGTCAAGTCGCAAGGACTATGCCAAATTAGAACAGGGTACATCTAAGACTGGTGGTCACCAACAAACATACCTTTCCATTCCATATATCTTTATAATAATTTGTCAAAAAATACACAGTAAACGTAACATGATATAACAGGAATAGAAGATATGGAAGAAGATGATCTGCTTGTGGCAACCCCTAACGGGAGTAGCTAGAAGAGGAAGAAGATAATTATACCTGTTAATGACATGTTCTCCCCTAAATCCTTCCTCATCCATGCACACACTCCACTCCGCAGCAAAGGTATAGTATATTCAAAAAAATAAATGCCCAGCATGCACAAGAAATGGCTCCCATCTGAGAAAGGATAACACACAGCAAGGACAGTAGACAGCAACAGAGCTCAAGCAGGTAAGGTAGTGGGGAATCTAATCAGTACATGACACACATAATGTATGTAAGATATCTAACTGTCCTGCAGTCATTTTACATGTACTTAAAATTGCATTGCATCACTCTATCAGTGTCACACTTTGTTAGCTCATACTATTGAATTTCAGTGCTCTGTCAGCCTTTTTCTCTCTTCCCCCGTTGAAGTCTGCTCATACTATCGTGTTGCAGTACTCTGTCAGCCTCACTCCCTGCTCCCTGTTCGGTCTGCAGGCTGATAATGGAACTCATTTCATCACAAGCAACATCTGTGTTTTTTTAGAAAGCAAAGTATGTGATTCATAGGTACAGTGGAACCTCGGTTCACGACCATAATTCGTTCCAAAACTCTGGACGTAACCCGATTTGGTCGTGAACCGAAGCAATTTCCCCCATAGGATTGTATGTAAATACAATTAATCTGTTCCAGACCATACGAACTGTATGTAAATATATATATTTTTACTTTTTTAAGCACAAATATAGTTAATTAAACCATAGAATGCACAGTGTAATAGTAAACTAAATGTAAAAATATTGAATAACACTGAGAAAACCTTGAACAACAGAGAAAACTAACACTGCAATAGTTTGCGCTATAGCGCTACCAACCGCTGGCTAAAAACACTTTTTTTTATGAGTTTTAAGCACAGGGAAAAAAATGAACATTTGAAAAAATCCGTAATTTAATAAACCACCAAGAAAAGTAACATTGCAACAATGCACGTTACGAACCGATTGTTGTAAACTGAAGTGAAAACAAAAACAATCTCAGTGCATTCTTTAACTGCCTTCCTACCTTATGTGTCCAGCTCTCTCTCTCGCGCTGCCTGTGTGTCTCTCTCTTGCGCGCCTGTGTGTGTGTGTGTGTCTCTCTCTCTTTCTCACACCTGTGTATGTGTGTCTCTCTTGCGCGCCTGTGTGTGTGTGTGTGTCTCTCTCTCTCTCTCTTGTGCGCCTGTGTGTGTGTGTCTCTCTCTCTCACGCACCTCTGTGTGTGTGTCTCTCTCTCACGCGCCTGTGTGTGTGTGTGTGTCTCTCTCTCTCTCTGTGCACCTGTGTGTGTCTCTCTCTCTCATGTGTTTGGCGCTCTCTCTCTCTCTTGCTCGCTGCACAGGAAATGCACAAGAAGAGACTGCACACGTACAAACCGAAAGGGAAACTGGCTTGGTGTGTGGTCATGAACAGATGCAAAAGTTTGGCGAATTTTTTGGTCGTAAACCGATTTGTACGTGTTCTGAGACGTTCGTGAACCGAGGTTCCACTGTACATGTGGTAAAGGTGCTGCAGTGAGGACACAGCATCCAAATCTTTTGATGAGTAATGTTGTAAAGGTGACTCATAACCATTGAAACCCTTTATAAGATTGTACTGTGAGGTGTAAGGAATTACCTTGAATGAATATCCATACTGCCATTCGCGTGCGTGTGGGATACAGTTTAAGGGATTTGGTGATTGTAATTCTCCATCCATTCAGGGGCTGGCACTGTGTAATAATGGCCTCTCTTTTCCTTGACAGCTCTCCTCCTCTGATATCAGTTCTGGGGTTCGCCTACCTAGACCTTCCTCCTCTTGCTCGTAAATGTCATAACCAGAGGAGCCACCACCTTACTAAGTCACCTTGAAAGGACTCTAGCAAGACTCAAACTGTGTTTGAAACGCTTTGAGGAAATGCCTCCCAATTTGGTAATTTAAAAGCAATTTGCTCTGTTTTTTTTAAATTTCGTTGCATGCACCATCCTTATAATAAAATATTTACTGGATTTTTGTTTTATTTTTTGTTTTTTATTTCGCCTTATACAATTTCTTGTATTAGGAATTTGTTAGTTTTCGCATACCCCTTGGTGTCAGAGCGCAGGGTCAGCCATTGTACAGTTTGTTCCTTGGGTGAACACGTGGAGTGGCTGTGTGTTATCAGGCTTGGAGTTTATTTCCATTCAAAGGGCCCTCCGGTGGAAGCGCGTGCCTGCTACCCATTGTGCTTCATCCCATAGTGCTTCGGGCACAACCGTGGTGTTCGGAAGGGGCTACAATGTAACAAACAGATGTATGACAAACGCTGGTTGCGCGCATATCAGACAGACGTGAGGCGGAGAACTGCAGAACGTTTTCAACATTGGCGCACGTGCATCACAAACAGCATAGATATTGTGTATGCAGGGCACTTGACCAGGGAAGTGGGGGGGGGGGGGGGGACTTAGACTTGGGTCTGAAGATGAATGCCTCAGGATAAAAGCCAGTCTTTTTGCCAACCAGAGTTAGTTCAGTTAAGACAAGGAGAAAGTCAACATGTGAGGAATTAAGGTGGCTGCAGGGTGATTTATAGCAAGGAATAGACCGTTGCTCATATTTGCCAGGGCAAATCAGCATTATCACCGAGTTTTTGGATAGGAGGAGAAAGCAGGCTAAGGATTCTTTTTACTGAAGGGCTGACTCTTGGGGCCTAGTTAAACAGGGGATTATTTTTTTTTATGGAGATTTTTTTCTAAGGTTTTTTTGTTTTTCATCTTAATTCATTATTGCAATGTTTGTGTGCACTTTTTAAATATTTTCTCTATTTTTCAATAAATGCACCTTTTTATTTGTTACATCAGCTGTGTTTGCCTCTCTTACTGTCCCACTGACTCTCGGCCCTGATACTTCATATTCCCAAGTTCCTGCTAAAGCCTAAGATAAGGACACTTGATTTTACTTTATTCAAATTATACAAGGTTTGTAGCAAGGTGACCCAACACATTGACGTTATCTTGTCTTGTTGTTACAATACATTTGAGTAACAGCCTATTTGACCCTGTTTTGGTATCATAGTGCAAATGCAGACTTTTTTTTATTATTTGACTTTTTCATAACAGATACAGTAGTGTACCCATCGATTATCAAATCAGTTTAAATCACTCAGAATATTTTTTTAATATTAACGCAGGGAACAGCACTTTAGTTTTGTTATATAAGTGTTTTTATAGATCTATAAGGTAATTTATATGTTTCTTTTGGTAAATGGCTCTCTCTTTGTATACTGAGAAGAAGAGCTGAGTCATATTGTGAACTAAGATGAAAATGAAACATTTTCTTATTTGGGTATTTCTCAGTAAGTTAGAAAACAGATGGCTGGATGATCTTTAAGTGGGGTTGTGCTTCTCAGTCAAGGTTGACAAAAATACACAGTAAAAGTCAGTAAGTTATTTTTGATTGGCAACTCTAAATTGGCCAGAGACACAGAGTCTTACTCTCTAACTGGACAAGATGCCTGAATATATTTCTGCAAACAAATAATTACAGCATGATTTTAGTTTCTGATACAATTTTGATTTTATTAATGTTTTGGCTCTGGATTATTTGCATGTTATACTACATATTCCCATACTGTAGAAATACACAAGCCAGAGAATAGGCAGAGTCCATATGTATAGCATGGTACCCTAATCAGAAATCAAATATATCACTAAACACAGTCATGCCCACACAAACATAAATACTGTGACAGAGCCAGAAATTGGATCTATCCTTGCATCAAAGTACTGTATTTATAAAATTAAACAGATACTTTATACAGTATATAGATTTCAATTTGTGTATTGACCTAAACTTGTTGACTTTCTTTCTACTTGTCCCTAGAAAAGTAAAGCTCAACTGAGGGTAATGTTTCTGGTAGCAAGGGTGTAATACAGTTATGAAATAATTCAATACATTTGCAAAATAACACAATCATAATTTTGAAATAATGTAAGTAAAAGAAATGTTGAGTGGTGGAGTAAGCTTCCATAATTTAGAAGGGAAAAAATCTCTAAACAAAGCCATGGAAAAAGACTCCTTAAAGTAAGTCTGCAAGTTATCATATTCACTGGGAGTAATTTATTATTTGCCAGTTGCTTTCTGGAATTGCAAGCACTGTGAAAAAAGGCATTTAAAAAAATAAGACTGAATATCTTGAGGGGAGTTGCCATTCAGCAATGATGCAATATGCAGCAAAGAGAAATTGGATTGAACTGTGTACATGCGACATTCCCATGGGTTCGACTATACCTCTTTTCTGTGGCCACATTTATCTGCAGTCAGTGTAAAGCACACAAACATAACAAAACCTTAGGGATAAGCAGGGTTTATAAGAGCTATCAATACATAACAGAATGGAATTGAAAACTTGGCATTACACCAGTTTCTCATCTTTTTAAACAAGTTATTTATTTAAAAAACTAATGAATGGATTAATCATTTTAGGAAAAAATGAAGAAAAATAGTACTACCTTTCTGTACTGGAAATTGTCACTGTGTTCATATATAACAAAAATGCTTTCCATTCAATGTACAAAGGTATTCTTTAAAAGTCTGATCTCTTGAGTAAGATGACAGTGCAGACGCCATATCTCACAAACACTTTCCAAGGCCATATCATGGCCTTTTAAGAAGGATATTAGGAAGATTAAAAGGCAGTTAGACAGGAATATAGCAAGTAAGGTGAAGAGATTCTTTCAGTATTTTATTAGTAGAAGAACAGTCAAGGAGGAGGTGAAGTGCATCAGGAATAGTAAAGGGGAATTAAAAATACATACAGTCAAACAGATGAGATGCTCTAAACTCACATTTTTCTGAGGTCTTCACATGTGAGGAAGTAGATAACCTACCAGCAGTAAAAGAAACTACTGAGGAGGTACTGAGTTATTTGGCAATTGTAGAGGGACAAGTGCTGCTTAGAGTAAATAGGCTGAAATCAAACAAATCACCAGGACAACAAAATATTTATCCTCGAGGTCTTAAGGAGGTTACCATGTACATATATAATCCCCTGCCACATATTTTTAGGAAGTCACTGTGCACTGGAGAAATTCTAAAGAACTGGAAAATGGCAAGTAGTATTATCCTAATGTATAAAAAGGGTGAGTGGGCAGATCCATGCAACTATAGGCCAGAAAGCTTAACATGTATCACAGGAAAAGTAATGGATGGAATTATTAAGGGAAAGATTGAGCAACACATGGCAAGAACAGTTGTTCTACTGAACAGTCAGCATGGTTTTAGAAGAGGGAGGACATGTTTTACTAAAATGCTGGAATTCTATGAGGAAGCAACAAAGATATACAGTATGATCAAAGTGGATCATATGAAACTATTTACCTTGACCTTCAGAAAGCATTTGATAAGAGGTTGGGCATCAAACTAAAAGAAGTGGGAATTCAGGGTGTTGTTTGTAGATGAGTGCAAGATTGGCTGAGACAAACGAAGTAGAGGGTTATGGTGCAGGGAATCCTGTCAATATTGGCTGATATTAAAAGTGTTGTTCTTCAGGAGTCAGTGCTAGGACTGCTGCTATTTTTAATATATATGCTGAATATATATATATATATATATATATATACAGTATATAAATGATCTGGATATATATATAAGTAATAACCAGTTGGATAAGATTGTAGATAACACTGAGTTAGGGGGATTGGCAGATAATCTAGAATTTGTTGAATCATTACAGAGGACTTGGACAGCAAACAGGCTTGGGCAGATTTATGGCAGATGAAATTTAATGTAAGTAAATGTAAAGTATTACATGTAGGAATTAAAAATGTTCAGTTTCAATACACAATGATATTTTCTGCAAATCGAAAGTATAAGTTATGAGAAGGGTTTAGGAGTCATACTGGGCTCGACACTATCAACTTTCAGACAGTGTTCAGAAGCCATTAAGAAGGGTAACAGAATGTTGGGTTATACAGCAGGATCTGTACAGTATGAGTCTAAGAAGGTTATGCTCAATCTTTATAACACACCAGTGAGGCCTCACCTGAAGTACTGTGTGCAGTATTGGTGTCCAGACTACAAAAAGGACATAGCAACAACAACAACATTTATTTCAATAGAACATTTTCATACAAACAATGTAGCTCAAAGTGCTTTACATGATGAAGAAAGACAAAAAAGACAAAATAAATAATTAAAATTAGGGTACACTAATTAACATAGAATAAAAGTAAGGTCCGATGGCCAGGGAGGACAGAAAAAAACAAAAAAACTCCAGACGGCTGGAGAAAAAAAATAAAATCTGCGGGGGTTCCAGGCCACGAGACCGCCCAGGCCCCTCTAGACATTCTACCTAACATAAATGACCTCAATCAGTCCTCATTGTATTCTGGGTTCACATGGAAGAATTTGATGATGATGGTCATGTGGACTTCTGGCCTTTAATCCATCAATGTAGGGACATCACAGTGCTTTGATTAGGTGGTGGTGGTGCAGATTGCCACCACAGAAAACCAGAAAAAAAAAGAAGAGAAAGTAGGGGTTAGTACGGATTTTGGAGCCACCATGAATAATAATTCTAATTAATTGAATATACAGAGTATCAGGATTTAACTAAGATGAAGCTATGTGAAAGCCATGTTAAAGTAATGTGTTTTTAGCAGTGTTTTAAAGTGCTCCGCTGTATTAGCCTGGTGAATTCTTATTGGTAAGTTATTCCAGATTTTAGGTGCATAACAGCAGAAGGCTGCCTCACCACTTCTTTTAAGTTTAGCTCTTGGAATTCTAAGTAGACACTCATTTGAGGATCTAAGGTTACGATTTGGAGTGTAAGGTGTAAGACATTCTGAAATATAAGATGGAGCGAGATTATTTAAGGCTTTGTAAACCATAAGCACTATTTCAAATTCAATTCTAAATGGCACGGGTAACCAATGTAGTGACATCAAAACTGGGGTGATGTGCTCGGATTTTCTTTTCCGAGTTAAGATTCTAGCAGCTGCATTCTACACTAGTTGGAATTGATTGATGTCTTTTTTTGGTAGTCCTGAGAGTAGTGTGTTACAGTAATCTAGCTGACTAGGTTTTTCTAGCAGCACTAGAAAAAGTCCAGAGAAGAACAGCTAGGCTGATTCCAGGACAACAGGTTGATGAGTTATGAGGAAAGATTAAAAGAGCTGAGCCTTTTCAGTTTAAGCAAAAGAAGATTAAGAGGAGACATGAATGATGTGCTCAAAATTATGAATGGAATTAATACAGTGGATTGAGACTGTTACTATAAAATGCGTTCAGCTAGAAAACTGGAACACATTTGGAAATGTTTTAAAGGAAAGTTTCGCACAAACATTAGTAAGTTTCTCTTCACACAGAGAGTCATAGACACATGGAATAAGTTACCAAGTAATGTGGTATATGGTTGGACTTCAGGGACTTTCAAAACTCAACTTGAAGTTATTTTGGAAGAATTAAGTGGATAGAACTAGCAAGCTTGTTGAGCTGAATGGGCTGTTCTCGTCCAGATTGTTCTAAAGTTCATCTATGGTAGTGGCATTTCCAAATATAAAAATAGTTTGAAACTTGCTGTCCCTTGCAAATAAGGTGAACTCATTTTATATTTAGATTTAGTTTTTATTACCTACCCATAGAAAAATACTTTATTAGGAAAAACATTTGATTTCATTTCAAAGGAAATATAAAATAAAGTATGTAAAACAATGTTTTCAAGTACAAACATCCACATACTCAGATATCGGGAAAGCTTATAAATACAAGCACAGGATTCTTCTATATGAGAGTGTTCCTTTTTTTAACCAATAATATTCTATACTTTTCAAGTTAGAAACAGTAGAAATGCTGTTTTGTCAATATCGTAATTATTGGACTAATATTAGTAAACAACATTTGATAAATTTGATAAAATGTATAGCTACATTGTCCTCCTTCTGTGTGCTGTTCTGTTGCAATCAGCATGTCATCCAGATTTTGTACTTTTTCTTCTGAACCAAATTATCTATGAATGGGGATGTGCAGTCCACGAAAAGTATATCTGACTGTTCTCAGGACTACAATGTTATGTTCCCATGATAATGATGTGCTGCCAACTGTGAATCTGAATTTTGATTCCAGAATTATTATTATTTATAATCACATAGCAATGAATGATGAGCAATCACCGCTATTTTGATTGTTTTAACACTAGAATCCCTGAAGCCTACGAAAAAACTCAGAATCCTGAGCCACCTTAATTTCTCTTGCACCACTCCTCTTCAGCGTCTTTTGTTTTGCAAATGTATCGATCAGCACAAGCAGCCTACTATCCCAGCCCCCACCGACACAGCTTTAGTCACACACAAAGTTCTCCCAGCCCAAGTCTGTTTATCAGGGTGTGAGGTGCCTTGAGTTGTATAGGGTCAATAATATGTTGTTATTTGAATTACATACTTTTCATATCTGTTCCGTGTCTACAACGATCTGTGTAAATGTAGGATGACAGGAAATACGAGGCAAGAAATGTTGAACACATACCTAAAACAGAAACTTTTTAATGTGTGAAGACTGAAGTCCAAATGTGTGAAGGTGGCCCAGGATTACGAGTTTTTTCATAGGTTTCAGGGATTGTAGTGTTAAAGATGAGGAAAGGCCATGTAGTTTGAAGTTGCGAAGCTTATTACTAAGCACATGATAGTCACAAAAATGCATCTGAAGACACTATGTACAAGTTTAAAAATCAGCAGTGTGCAGAGTTCTAACTCCCAAGTTTTTGAGTTTTCTAATTTAAAAACTATTTTATGTTGGATTATTTGTGCCTAAAAGAATTTTCTGTGAACACTTTGTGTTTTGACCCTTTGCTTTGCTTCTAGTAACTATGAGCTCTGTATTTAGCATCACTGGCTTTGGCGATTGTTTATATTACAGATTCCCACCTGTTTTTTGACTCAGAGTCCTGTGTTTCTATAACTACTTTTCATTTCCTGGTTGGCCAAGCTGAGGTATATTTTTTTTTTTGTTTTCCCCAAAGATCCATTATATATTTAGTCATGACAAAACACTATGTTCATATACCTTAGAAGTTATTGGTTTCTAAAAGTTAAATCAGCTTACAGTAAGCATTAGTTTCTCTAATATTCGACTATTTTGTCCTTTTATTTTTTTGTGAGCAAAGCGTTCTTGATTGTGGGAAGGAGCTGTTAGTATGTGAATGAAAGAACCATTTATTTCAAAGAGTGTGTGTCCCCTGCAAAATATACACAGTAACCTTAATATTGTCAACAGATAAGGGCCTAAATTATTTCATTATACATTAATTCTATGTGGATCATAAAAAGAAACATGGTTTGAATATTGAATATAATAAGAATACTTCTTTGACACATAGGAACAATATGCTGAATATGCTTGCTAAGCATCTATATTATTTAATCTCAGCCAACTAAGAAACAAAACCTGTAATTTAACCATTACACCTTTTTTACTTTGCCAGATATCAAGGTGCTGATATATGTCCTTATAGACTTTTACCTTCTGCCTCCAAGACTTTCTACTAAGGCAATTGACTCCACTGTGCTACATCTCTTATTAGAAGATATCAACCACTACACCCTAAAGATTTCCTTCCTAAGTACAGTTCTGTTTAAAGAGTAATTCTGCTCTTTCAGATTTTTACTTGCATATTATTGACATTACATTTTATTAGTTTTTTTTTCTCAAATCATAACAATAATATAAGGTCCTTTATACTATTTTCACACTGTACACCTTTTCCCAATCAACTCCAGCAAATGACATGGGTCAATAAATAGTAGAATTGCTTCAACATTGCTAAATGATCAGAATTGTTTTGAATATAACTTGCATTATTAATGTGTAGATTCATATCAGATAAACACCTTTATAAACAAGTTAAAAGTACCGCCTTAAATTTATTGGAGTGAAACTTGTGCATGTCCAGTTGACTATGCTAAAGCAGATTGCTGTTATACGAAAAAAAAGTAAAAGGAAAGAAAAAGGAAAAAAATCAAAGAGGTTTTAATTACAGTTAATATGATTGTTTGGAAGAGCTAACATAGTCTTACTGACTAAAGGAATACAATTTCCAGCACATTGTATAATAAAACAAATTAGCAAATGTTGAATTATAAGAAAACTGAATTACAAAGTAAAATGAAGAATTAAAAGAAGATATATTTATTTAATATTAAAATTAAAAATATTTGACTAAAGATGATAAATAAATATACATGCATATATTATAACAAACACTTTGGAAACAACATTTTCACAAGGCAAAGGATAATCTAATAATTGATAATGAAATAAAGGAGTAAGAGAGAGTAATAGAGAGGGTGTCAAAGAAAACAACAACATTTATTTATATGGCACATTTTCATACAAATAAAGTAGCTCAAAGTGCTTTACATAATGAAGAAAAGAAAAATAAAAGACAAAGTAAGAAATTAAAATAAGACAACATTAGTTAACATAGAATAAGAGTAAGATCCGATGGCCAGGGAGGACAGAAAAAACAAAAAAAACTCCAGATGGCGGGAGAAAAAAATATTCTGTGAAAAATATTCTGAAAAAACAACTATCTGTTAAGGACACCAGGGGTTTGTTACAGAAAGCAAGATTAGGGTTAAGTCTGGTTAAAATAAGTCAGGATTCACAAAAATCTGGCTAATTCCATTCTAGAAAATTTGGATTTAGCCAAACCTGCATTTCTGGAACACAATAAACCAGAATTAAGCAATCCATGAGGCCAAAGATGCAGGTAACCTGCTAATCCTATTCCAGAAAGAAAGATCTGACAAAATCCAGCTGTTACTGGAGCAACCAATACTCTGAAACTAACCTGCAAAAGAGCAAGTTTAACATAAAGGATTCACACTTTGAGGTCATATTTCAGAAACAGGCATCCAATCATAACATCAAAGTTCGTAAATGTCCCCTCTGAAATGGTGATCCCAGCAGCAGTATTGAAGAAGCAAAAAAAAAACATAAAAATGATGAAAATGCCATTCATCCTTCCTGAGCAATTGACACAGAAGCACAATTTTTTCACCAAATCCTGACCTAAGAAACGTAATCAGACCCAGATGAGACATTCAGGGATGCCCAGAGAAGTGTCTGGAAGAACATTACCTTTTTACATCCAAGGCAAACCTCACATGACATGTTCAGTGTAACACATGGTGGTTTTGAGCTGACATTAAAACAAATCATGGGCATTTGACATCACTTATTTTTTTTTTCCCCAGTAAAAGACAACTTTCTCTGCAACACTGGAGATGCCACATATACTGGCAAAGTGATCACAAAAGCTTGCCTAACTTTGAAGAATTGTCTGAACAAACATACACACTAAAAATAATAGTTACCATCAAAGATGAATTCCACAAAATCACAGGCATGGCATTCGAAGTTATAACTTGGTGACTATGTATACTTACCCGATTAGCAAATCACAGAGTTTGGTGGGCTGAATATTCTACAATCGTTATCACAATGTAAACAGGAAATGTACACATTGCATCAGTGTACATTTACAGACAGAAGGCCAAGTGTGAATGTAATATGCGATGCCAAGTACATAATTACACATTTTGAGGCCAAATACAAGGGGTGTCAAGTTTGAACAGGGAAAACTACCATTCAAAGAGTGTGTGCTGTTCCAAATCTGTTCCAATTAACCTTTAGTTTCTTTTGGTATGTAATTACAGGACAGTAAAGGGTTCAAAGCAGAAATGATAACTTTCACAGTAATGACTAGAGTAACTTTATACATACTGAACACTTAACCCCGTTGGTCTTGCATTTTTTTGGATATCAGTAACAGTGCAAAAATGGAATCTAATGTTTATTTCAAGGCATATAAGATTTAATGTAAGGTAAAATCACCAGTGGTACATTTTGCAAAATTTTAATAACTTACTACACAAATTATACACAGATTTCACTGATTATTAACTCATTTATGCATTCCGTCTGTCAGTGATATTCCTTGATAGCTGTGGCTGTTGTATTGCTTGTCTTTTGGAGGACATGGTGATGATCTTCATACACCTCTTCCTCTGCGGGCATGAAAATTGTTCTCTCTGTTTCTCAAACTTGTAGTCTGTGAATAATCAGCTGTTCAGTGCTTGACTTATTAGGGTTTATAAATAATGCAGTGCATGTGCATTAATTTGGATCAATGTATCCTGGATTGCGTGAGCCAACTGAAATCAATATTCTGGCACCGGCTAATGCTCTGGTGTGAAATCATGCAAATATCAAGCCGGGATTGAATTTGTGATCCTGGACTATTTAACCTCTATTTCTGGAACAGATCCTAGTATGTAGTCACTTCAGTTGCTGGTCATTCAATAATGTATCTCAACTGAAAAAGGAGAAAGCTCAGTGTGCAAAATGTACCGATTTTGAGGAACTCACCCTTCCTCAGAGTCTAAATCTGAGCTAAACAGTATTTACCAAGACAGGCTATATATTAACCTTTATAGTGGAGATTTGATAGGATAACAAGTGGTGCCTTTGACAAATGTGCTTGTGCTGGCTTTAAAGACAGAAACAAGCCCCAAAAACATCATAGTGGTAGTATGTAGAACATTGGACTGCATTGTACCCTTATAGCATACTGACTGTTGTCCACTACCTGAGAACTAAAATGCATACAGGAACAGACTCAGATGCAGAATGTAAAAAAACACTTTTTTATTTTAAAACTAGTACTTTACTGACCATCTGTCTATAATGACTGTGGTTTTTGAGGCCTTATGGGGCCATGACTAAATACTGAATATTTGCTGCTTACAGTATTTATTGTAAGTGGTTTGAAACAGTTTATTCAGTGATAGACGTGTGAAGTACATTGCCTTCTGACTTCACAAATCCTGTGGACTTGCACATACATGAACTACAAATCTAGTTCATATTCACAATTTAAGTGATGCTGTTCACAATATTTTTTGCTGATATATTTTTTTTACATCTAGCACCATTCCACAATATAAAGATAAAATACCAGTTTTGTACAGTACAAAGGCAGCTACAGTGGCTCATGAGGACTCCTATTGCCATGTGAGTATGAAATGCAGAAATCACATATGCAAAGATGTATGCCTATTTACAAAAATTAAATTAAAAGTTTGCATTGTGCTAAAGGTCCTCAGTAAATCTGACCGTCCATTTTGTAATTTATGAACATTTTAGAAAAGTTTGAAAAAAAAATTCCACAAATTTATCACTAATAACAAATGCTTGAAAGTGCATAGTCATGGTTATTACCACACACTTCAGAGACTACTTCCCAAGTTTTTTTCTGTGCATCCTGATCATCAAAAATTTGACCACACACCCCATTTATAACTACAAATCCTGCAGTCAATTTTCAGGGTTAAAGTACTGGTCTGTGAAGAAAGAAAGAAAGAAAGAAAGAAAGAAAGAAAGAAAGAAAGAAAGAAAGAAAGAAAGAAAGAAAGAAAGAAAGAAAGAAATTTTATTTTTAATGTAAACTTTATTCTTCAGTAACAATACAAAAATAAACCAAAGTCTTTAAAGTCATAAGCACTAAAAAAGATCATTTCCAAAAACACAATTACTAAAACTTGGTATTAAAATTACAAACAAATCAAGAATTTCTTATTCCTGATTGAACAAACAGCTTCATTTTTACACAACCAATTGAAAAAAGTTTTCAGGCTGAAAGTAATTTTTGATTACAAGTTTTTCTTTCCTTGACATATACAGAGCCACTTTTCCTTGCCACAACAAAATATTTTCAACTCTGCTATAAACCTTTGAAACAGATACTCCACATATAAAAACAGATGAACTGAAACACAGTACCAAAACATTAAATATAGAATTCTCAGCTCTTTGATTACAATGCAAGATACCCAAAATATTGAGAAAAAATTACAGTATATATAATGTTGTCTAGGGAGAGGTGGTGTCAAGTCTCAGTGGTTGACATCTAGGCAAGACCAGTTCCACCAGTTAGCCTTTACGCCAGCTTTCGTCCTGACTGTCCATTGTAAGGCCTTCTATAGCAATGAAAGGGCACATTCTTCATCTTGATTAAAAGAGCAACACAGTCTCATTTCATCTGCTCTGGATTTGTGTGGTACCACTAAATAGAACAGATGGTCAGAATTGGTCTGCTGCTCATCCTAACTTGTATATAATGTCTGCTGTCACATAACATGTTATGATTTTGTTATTTTTCTCAGGCTCAATACATTTTTATTTTTCTTAGATTTTGCACAGTAAAGATAATATTTTTACTTTCATTTTGTCTTTTAATTTTTGTAGACTTTCAGTAATATTTTAGTGTTATTTCTTCATTCTGTTGTGGCTATCTTATTTTTGTAATGGTCACCACCATTACGGTAGATCTTACTGTCCAAGATTGTGGATATGAATCAAAACCTGCTTCTTCTTTAGAATTATGGGTATAACAAACTTTTTTGCTCTGTTGTTTTAATGTTCATTTTGGTTGTACGTTAGTTTGTCCTACTGGTTTTGAACCCTTCTGGTCTTAGGTTAATGATTTTATCTCCTGGGGCCTCATGTATAAATGGTGCGTATGCACAAAAATGTTGCGTACTCCCTTTTCCACGCTCATATCGCGATGTATAAAAACTAAACTTGGCGTAAAGCCACACACATTTTCACGGTAGCTCAAACCCTGGCATACGCAAATTCTCCGCTTGGTTTTGCAAACTGGCGGCACCCAGTGTCAAAGCAGTGCTTTTGTTCCAGTGTGGTTTCCCTTTCTTTTTTAGATCCACATCCCTGACGTGGCTTTATCATATACACAGAAATTAACCGCATATTGTTTATTAGTTTAAGGCATCTGATTGTAATTAACCTGTAACAATATAATGGTCCGCTGAATGGGAAAACTATTCCAACTACAATAGCTGCTTTAGCGTTGTTGCTCTCACTGCACCTTCTTCTTCTTTCAGCTGCTCCCATTAGGGGTTGCCACATATTACTCTCACTGCACCACTCGGAGCATTTATATCACTGTATCTGAGTGTGGAATCACAGCTCTACAGCAACTGATCGGAAAGAGCACACACTGCCTCAGCCATGCTGCCTATTTGAACTGCTCACATACGGCAAACGCTTCAGAGCCTTTCCTGTACTGGCCTCATGGTTGAGAAACAGTTACATCCCAAGAACTATAAACACAATCAATCGGTCCATCAAGTGCTCCTTGTAGAACTATTTGTACTTATAAGTACAATTACTTCACTGTAAACTTGTGATACAGTTATAATATAGCACAACCTGAGCCACCTTATAAAGCGCAAATTTACATATGATGACGATATAATTTTTAAGATGAAATGCAGCAAAATATGTTTATTTCATTATACAGATGTGTTAACATCATTTAAATAATCAATTTTTTTTTTATAATTAAACATATGAGGACACGGTGGCGCAGCGCTAACAAAGATCTGGTACCCCATTCAGGGATTGTTCCTGCCTCGCGCTGTATTCTTGCTGGGGCTGGTGTGACACTGGAAGGATAGATGGATAGAATAATTAAACATGTATTACAAAGATATTTCAAAATTCCTTAAAAGTTTTGAAGAATCAGAGTTCTAAGCTTACAGATGGCTTAATGTCTATCACTGAGCTGATTGTGTGACGATTGGGTACTTGGAGAAAGAAAAGGAAGGTCAGCAATTGGGGGTTAGTACGTTTGAAAGAGACAGTTCCCCTGCAATGAATTATTTCATCGAAGGTAGCACACGGCGCAGCAAGCATCTTGCTTGAGGTAGGAACAATCTCTGGATGGGGCGCCAGTTCGTCACTACCACTGCGCCACTGTGCTTCCGTGTTTAATACATGCTTCAATTGATATGATATAAATACTGAAATGATATCAAGTATACATCTCAGTATTTAAATTATTGAGAGAGCTGTAATATCATGAATGTAATGGATTCCGTGTCCTGTCAGAGGAAGAGAAAGCTCGTGTAAGAAGCACATAGTGATTCACACACATAGAGCACATAGAAGAACATATACAAAACAAAGCATTTAACGTACTACTTTTGTTACGATGGGATTTGAGAAACTAGTAAATTAAATGATTTTAAGATGAAGTTTATGATATTCTACTTTAATGACAAAATAAACTATGTGATTAAAGTGGAAATTTCGAGACTAAAGTTTACATTTCAAACTTTTTCCCCACTTTGTCCCTATATTTTTTTCTTTTCTGTGTACCCTAATAAGCTTCCATATGACTCTCAGACGATGGGTTATGACTCGCCTTTTCACGGCGACTTTGATATCTGACAACTTCTTTTTTATTTCGGGCACTGTGCGACTTTGTGAACTTGAGCTTTCGAGTTTCTCTGATGCTCTATGTCACTTGATCAACTTCCTTTTGCTGTTTATACCACTGTTTATACCAACAAATTGTATGTTTTTTCCTTGTCTCCACTTGGTATTTGCTGAAATTCTTCTATTTTCCCCCATGCTTTTGCCATTCCCTTTTCACAGAATGCTGAGCTTAAGGGCTATTTATATTGATTTGCATATTCAAAGAGGCGTAATTCTGGGAGGAGTTTGGGTGTGGCAGCAGGCACATGCACATGTGTTACTTTTCACGCTGACCGGGATTTATGTAGCGGAAGAACGTGAAAGTTGGCAAACACATAGATTTATGCATCTGGATTTTTTTGTGCGTACGAACATTTCCGCTTTTGTCCATATGCCATATTTTAGTGTGAATTCTACGCACTGCGTTATGCATAAAGCCCCTGGTCTATTCTCTTGCCTTTTGGCCTTCTTCAATTCTACAATATCCTTTTTAAAGTACTCTTTGTCATATTGTCTTAATTTTATTTATTATTTACATTTTAGCACAGTGGCATTTTGAATTTTTACTGGCAGTGAAATTTCATTATTTTATTTTTTTTGTCAGTCAAACTTTTTGACTGTTTTGGCAAAGACCTCCAGCCTGTTTTTCACCATTTTTTGTTTTGCTCTTCATTTCCTGGTCCTTTTATCTAACTGTCCTATAAGGACAACCTTTTTTTTTTCATCTGGGCATAGTAACTGCATCATTACACTCCTAAGTCAGGGCCTTTTGCTGCTGTCTGTCAGCCAGAGGATACTCTACCTTTCTTCTAATCTTCCATGGCCTCACTTTCCCTCTCCCTTTCTCTGAGAATCAGACATCTCTAGCACCTGCTGGATTGCTTTGTCTGTATTGTATTGTCCAAAGAGAACATTACATGTATTCTTGCTGCCTAGCAACTCTTGTACATTTGGCAGCCATTCAGAAAAGCATTCTTCCAGCTTGTGGAATCTGTGCAGTGTGTACTTATATTTTATCAACAGCATCAACCTATTTGAAAAGAATAGCTGCTTGATTTGGTAGCTGTGTTATGAAAAGGTAATTCAGTCTGGCAGGCACTTTGAATCTAAGATAACTGTTTAATTGTAATTTACCTTTACCACGGTGTGTTAATAAGTATAAAACAAGACCATCTGCTTCATTAATTTTTTGATAATATTTTTTTCTTAAAACTACCTGATCCACTTTTGACAATTTATTGTGAACAGGGTTTGTTGAGACACAGTGAATAAACCACTCGTCAGTTTGGATTTTTAATTTCATCACCTTTGACAACTTTTGAAGAACTATTTGCGTATAAAGAGATGAAAGAAATTACTATATACAGTATACTGTAGAAATATTATATACAGTGCAGTATATATATATATATATATATATATATATATATATATATATACTGTATATATATATATATATATATATATATATATATATATATATATATATATAATAGAGAGAGAGAGAGATATTTTTAAACTGCTTAGGTCCACCAAATGCCATAAAATATGACATCTGATTATGAAGTTCAGTTTAATAAATTAACATAAATTAAGCTCACACTATATGTAAAGATTTGTTGCAATGAACACCTGCAATGCTTAAAACTCACAAGGTTCTGAGTTGTTTTTAATTTTTATAGGATGTTTAATAATTTTTGCTTAAACCTTTATTAACATTCTGTCCTTATAAGATATTACAACCGAATTTAAAAAAAAAACAAACAGAACAGACTCAGATTGGAAACCTTGCAGGTTTTGATATTTATAAGCTCACATTCCAGTTCAGATACTCATAATGATATGTTTTACCATTGTTGAAATTACATAATATAACTGCCAAGGAGCTAATTGGATTTTTGCTTTTAATGTATCTCTGTTTCTTGTTTGTAGTCACACCGAGTTTCCTCTTGGGATTTCTACAGCAGGCATTTATTAAAATATTAGGCAAGTGTCCAAATTCTGACATGTCTTGCAATATGCGTATTGTGTATCATGCTTCTTTACTGCTAGTGCTGACAGGGTGTGTACAGATAAAGGTTTAACATATTTGGCAGATACTTTGCCAACCTTGGTGAGTGGAAATGTATCTCATTAAATGAGTGCATTGCTCTCTTGGGTGGATTAATCAGTCCAATTGTTAAACAGAACAAAGTTTTTTTTCTTTAGTCAAGGTAGAAATTAGCAGTATCCTTTACTTTAGCTACTTTACTACTTTATTTGTTTTGCTTTTTTTTTCTAATTTTAAGAGTGATGGCGGCATGCAAATATTGAAGCTTGTAAAGAGGGCCAGTATAGCACAAAGAGGAATACAGATACCAACAATTCTGTATTCAAAGCAACCCTATGGGCTGTTAGGTATGTTTTAAGAAGGTGGCAATATGGTTATTGGGATTAGCTGACCTTATTTTTCTACCAAAGTAGAAGAGGTTTAGTGAAAGAGTATTATTATTTTCTTGAGAATTTAACCACAGTTCTGTTTTGGTTTAAATCACTACTTGTCTAGTTATTTATTCAAGTTCATTTTGCTCCTCTTGGTTATAACATCTTAATTTGGAAGCTCCCCAGTATGACAAACCTGCTAACATCAGTTTTGTACGATTCAGTCGTTTGATATATTGCTTTGCTGTCCTTGCATTGATATTATTAGACTACTTTTCCCTTTGCATTGCATTTTTTTAAGATCAGAGCATTCATTTTCCCTAATTGTATGGTATCATTTTTATTATGGAACAAGATGATCTGCTATGGCAACCCCTTAATGGGAGCAGCCAAAAGAAGAAGAAGATTTGGTATCATTTTTATAAAGGCTATTTTTGATCATCTTTTGTAAGTAATTAAATTAACAACTAATCCGTTAACTATCTAATTAAGATGACAAACAGAATGTTCGATAGCTTCAAAGTAAGCTTCAAGAACTTGAAATGGGAAAAGTCTGTTTGTAGCATAAAGGATTATTATAGCACTATTATATCACTCTGTCAATATCCTCCATCTCTCATGGAAAACCATTCAATGTATTCTTAAGGCACAACTTATAAACACATCAGTTGTTCCTATATTATGATAATTTCACAATTATTTAGCATTTCTTTTGAAAAACAAAGTTCAAGTCCTCTTTTGCTATTGATATGCAGCTTTAATAATATAACATGCAAAAAACAGAAGCAATAAACTGATTTCAAGATAGATAACTAACATAAATGAAAGTCATAGAGATTTGTGACCTCACAAGTTGCTTCCCATGTCTTTGATAGATGAGTGACAGCACACAACTTCCAATATGGACAATAATAATAATAAAAAAAATTTGGTTCACCGCAGTGAAAATGATAAAAAATGGTATAGTTTTGAAAGCATGAACTACTAAAGATGTTTTTTTTTTAATTTCTGACATTTAAAAAATGAAAATGTAATCTTGACATTCAATTCACTGTTAACATAGTATACTGTATGTGTTCAGTGCATTTTAAGTCATTTTGGAGGAAGGTTGCATGACTGTGCAGTTGTTAGTGCTACTACTTCACAGATCATGGGTGCAAGTCTCATGCCCAGTCATTGGTCATGTGGGTTTCTAACAGATACTAGACATGATAATTAGGTTGTCCCATCTGTAAGTATGTGCATGACAGTGAAGTACACTGCAGTATGTCCAGGGTTTTTTTTATTGATTTAGGCCCAGGACCTGATGACCTGTAATGTTATGTTATGTAATTTTGGAGAACAACTGCATACAGTACAAACATGGTTTGGCACTGACATAGAATTGATGTGCTGTCCACCTGACAATAAAAATATGCTAGAATTAATTTCTTTTTCCATTACATAAATTTCACACTGTTATGAATTTTGCTCCTTTTAATGCAGAGTTTGGTAAGGTCACGAGTCACTGTTGTATATAATGGGAATGACTTGTGTATAGTTCGTGAAGTGTTTTGCGGTGGGTCGCTGCAAGTTGTTTAAGCAATTGACATTGTTCTGGTCTGATGAATGGCGGCCATTCTCCAAGGGGGAGAGCTCTGTCAATTGCGACTGGTCTCAAAAATACTAAGAAGGGCAGGTTTGGGTCATGAGAAAAAAAAATTGAGAAACAGCATTTTGATGCCATGTTCGATGGGTTCATGCATTTTGTGTAAATTCTGACTTGCTGGGGCAGTCAGTTTCTCTGAATTCTCTTTGCATCAATTTTTTTTCAGCAGCTTTATTTTATGTTCATGTCTCATTCTTTGTTTTCCATGAAGCCATTTTGGGTACTGCCACCATCTTCATCACTGGCTATGGTGGCATACCTTGGGGGTATTTTTTTGGAAAGTAATACTTTATTAGTGATAATTAGCTTCTTTTCAAGTAGGCACAGTTTCAGGTTCTTACAGTTTTGACCTAACGTTATCCTTCATTTTGTCTCATTTTACTCGTTAACTAGTAACACGTTGATTCTCTTTTGACTCTCTGACCATGGCCAGTTTTAGCTTCATTCCTCCTCTGCACCTCCTGGTTACTTTTTCCTGCCAGCTAACAATGATCCTTGGACTTTCTTGACTACCCAAAACATATACATTTTAAACTAGATAGATAGATAGATAGATAGATAGATAGATAGATAGATAGATAGATAGATAGATAGATAGATAGATAGATAGATAGATAGATAGATAGATTATTAACCCCAAAGGAAATTGCATGATTAAAGTAGCAGACAAAAAAGGCACAAACACACATATAACAACAATTATAAAAATCTCAACAATGTGCACATTCAGTTATCTATGAGTAAATTAACAAAGTGTAGGTATTCATCCGTCCGTCCATCCGTTTTCCAACCCGCTGAATCCGAACACAGGGTCACGGGGGTCTGCTGGAGCCAATCCCAGGCAACACAGGGCACAAGGCAGGAACCAATCCTGGGCAGGGTGCCAATCCACCGCAGAGTGTAGGTATTCACTAAGTTTAAAGTGATTAGAATTGCACATACATGCATAAGTTACAACTTCACAATTCAGGATGTAAGTCGTTGGCACAATATATTGCACATAACGTCCTTGTCTGTTAAGATGTCCTCTAGACCAGCCCATTACCATTCAGCAAACAGGGAACAATGCCACATCGACTGTGGAGTAACTCATTAGAAACAAGGACAGAGACAACCTTAAATAGCACTCCTTGGAGCAACACATTTACCTTAGTCTGTTACTGAATGTCCTCCTCTGTTTAGCCAAACCCTCATACTGGGGTGACACTCATTGTCCAGAACAATAAGCAGGTTCTTGAGTGTTCTCTGTTCTACCACTTTCTCCATTGAGTCCAGACTGACTCCTAAGATTGAACTAGCCTTTTTGATCAGTTTCTTTAGTCTGTTGGTATCACCAGCCCTGTGCAATTTCCCCAGGAAACTACTATATGGAAAAATACACTGGCCACTACAGACTGGTAGAAAACATGTAAGAGTGGCCTATATACACCAAATTACCCCAAACTCATCAAGAAGTAGAGGTGAGTCTACCACTTCTTTTATATCCTCTGTGTTGGCATTCCACTTAAGCCTGTTAATTCAGATCTACCCTGAGCTATTTGTACGCCTTCACTACTTCTGCATCTTCACCATCAATGAGAACTGGGGACACAGTGAGCTTGATCCTACTGTAGTTATCTCCTTTCTCTTAGTGATGTTGAGCTGCAGTTTGGTTAATTTTTACAACTTAACAGAGTCCTTCACTGGTGTCCTATATTCATTTGACAGCAACTGTGTCATTAGAACATTTCTGCAGATGACATGATTCAGTATTATATCTAAAGTGTAAGGTATACAAGTTAAACTGGAAGGAAGCCGATACAATTTCCTGTGGAACCCCTGTGCCACTAATCACCATGTCCAATAGAGAGCTCTTAATCTGTTAAAAGTGTTGTCCATACAGTTAAGTAGTTTATTATTCAGGACACAGCAGTAGCATCAACCCTCATTGACCAGAGCTTTTCCACCAATGGTGTTGGATGCACTATGGAAGTCAAAAAACAATATCATCAACATGCTACCATGCTTCTCCAGATGGTAGTAGGCTCTGTTAGGCAGATATATGACCACATTATTCACAACTATATGGTCCTGGTAGATCATCTGCAAAGAGTCTAGTTTTGTTCTGACCATGGGTTGTAAGTGAGCCGATATTAGCATTTCCAAGGTCTTCATAATGTGTGAGTTCAAAGCCACCAATTAGTATTCATTTAAGACTTCCAGCAACATTATCTTAGGGACTGATCCCACACAAGGGGCCTTATATATAAATGGCGCGTATGCACAAAAATGTTGTATAACCAATTTACACACACTCCGAGATGTATAAAAACTAAATTTTGTGTAAAGCTACGTACATTTTCACAGAAGCCTCATACCATGTGTATGCATGTTTCTGCTCGGTTTTGCAAAATGGTGGCGCCCAGCATCAGAGCAGTGCTACTGTTTCTGTGTGGTGTCCCTTTCTTTTTTACATTTGCATCCATGATGCAGGATTTATTAAATTTTAAATTTTACCAAAATTAATTATATACCGTTTACAAATTTAATCGATTTTATTTATTATGTTGCAATACAATGTTTCATGGAATGGCCAAACTATTCCAAGTACCATAGCTGCTTTAGTGTTGTTAGAAGACATCACAAATGGAAGAATTTGAATAGAGTGCATATTTATAGATGATGATGACTGGCTTGTAAGTCTATTTCAATTTCCAAGAGCTATCCTCTTGGAGCTGTGTGCTGAACTGGCGCCGGCTTTTCAAAGGCTGACTTTGGGGAATTGTGCTCTACCTGGTCCTTTGCAAGTTCTGTCCACCCTTGGATTTTTAGCCACAGAAGCTTTTCAACGCAAACTTGCTGACTGATCGGGTATTTCACAATCATCACTGAGTTGAGCCATGCCAGCTGTATGAGATGGTATTATTCACTTATCATACAGATATATAAGGTTTTTTTACACTGTGGTTGAACTGGCAAACATAAAAGCACAATTTCCAGCAATGTCCTGTTTTCCAAATGTAATCAGAGCGGTCAACTGCACAACAAAAAATAGTATGTGTTTCCTTCCTTCCACTTCACATTCGCTGAATTCCTTCTTTTTGCCATGTGCTTTTGCCATTGTCTTTTTTTCATGTGCCTTCTCAATTGTTTTTTAACCAAACACTGAATGGAATGGGCTATTTATATTGATTTGCATATTCAAATATGCAAAATTCGGGGAGGAATTAGGATGGGGCTGTAAGCATGTGTTAAAATTCACGTTGATTGGGATTTATAAACGGAAAGTGCATGGAACTTTGCTTACACATAGTTTTATGCATCTGAATTTTTTTGTGTGTACACACATTTTCAGTTTTGTCCATTTGCAATGTTTTAGTATAAATTGTATGCATGGCATTATACATGAGGCCCAAGATATTTTCTTCACAGCTGGAATCCATCCATCCATTTTCCAAACCGCTGAATCCGAACACAGGGTCACGGGGGTCTGCTGGAGCCAATCCCAGCCAACACAGGGCACAAGGCAGGAACCAATCCCGGGCAGGGGACCAACCCACTGCAGCAGCTGGAATCCTTTGTTGTCAAATCAAGTCAAGTTGGGGAGCATGCACTGGTACAGTGCGTTGCCGCAACCACCACACAACAAAACAGCTTGGGATCCCGGTTGGCAACCCCCCAGGCAGACACACGGTCCAGTCCCACCCTCCGGAAATGACCCTCTATCTGACGCCGCCAGGTATTATGTGGGTGACCCCTTGGCCTGGTCCAGCTACTCAGATCCCTAACAATGAGGATCCTGTGAGCTGGATCACCCTTGGGGAATTGCAACACATGGCCGTAGGACCGTAACTGATGGTCCCTCACAATGCAGGTAATGTGCATCATTTGGGACTCTATGAGCATCTGCTCATTTGGCACATAGTCAAACCAGTGGTACCCAAGGATTCTCCGGAGAGACACAGTACCAAAGTGAGTCCAGTCTTCATCTCAGGTCACTGGATAACGTCCATGTTTTGCCACCATAGAGCAATCTTTGTAGGATTGGGCTTAAATTGAAGAGGCACTGAAAAACTACACATAGCTGCCCAGTGCACTGTTTAGGGCTAACACAAGTCTGGCATTGCTTTCCATTGAGTTTCTGAAGTTCTTTCTTCACCTTGTCCGCTATGAAGGTCAGTCCTGGGTGGCTGGAACGTTGGCAGAATGGTATGGGTAAGTTGTTGTAGCTGGTGCATGAGTGCAGAGACACTGGTAGTTGGTATGCAAAAGTGTGAATGGAAAGTAAAGGGGAGAGATGGTGTGTGAACTACTTCAGGACAAGACACAAAAATGGACTACTTTTAATCTGTATTCTGAGAATGTGCTTGTGTTGTTGCTTGGAAGAGTGAGAGCACAGCTAGGCTGCACAGCACTGCCTCATTAGCTGAAAAGACCCAGTAAAAAGTTTTTAGCATATCTTAGCATAACTGGTGAGAGTGTAGTTGTTATGTATTACCTTTGGTATATGTCTGTTTTATGTTTTATTGTTTTTGTTAAAACTAACATTATTTTCCATCTTTTGTATTTATGGTTGGTTTATCTTATTTTTCAATGTTTACTCCTTGTGTTCTGTGGCTGGTAGCCCAAGAGATTGGTCTACCCTGACATTACTACCTCTGATGCCTCCCTCAGGCTATTTAAGGCAGTGGTGTATTGAAATTCAAAATCAAATCTTTGTTTGCCACATATACTGTAAATTATACATACCATACAATATGTAGTGAATGCCTTAGTTCTCAATTCCAATTATATATTTTTCCATTTTTGAAAAATAAATTTTCATTTATAAAGAATCCTTGTTGTCTTTTAATTTGTCAGAATTTTGATGTTTTGTGTTTCTTACTGAGCATTTCTAATATTATTTATCTATTTTTTTTTTTAATTTTGTAAGGCAGCCTACCTTGGATGAACCTCTTCTGGACTGACCAGACCTGGCCTTCTTTATGTTCCTTTTGAACCCAACTTAGCTTAACAGACTATTGACTATGTAATGTTTGTAACTCTACTCCCTTGAACGGCTACATTTGCTTCCTCCTCAGTGCTAATCTGGATAATGACAGCATTTGTTTAAGTCCATGAATTTACTCTTTGGCATCAAAGTTAAAAAACACTTGTCAGCCACAAATCTGAGGCCCTCAGGCTACAAAAACCGTGTCCTGCTTTAATGAGCAATAAAGGGAGTACTCTACTTCATGCAGTTTCTTAAGCCACAACAGTATACTTTTATAGTTGCCATACTGACTGACTTTGCCCTGCTAACCACTCCTAAACGCTTCTGTAATATCAAACCATCCTGACCTGAATGAGACTGATAAAACCATCCAGACTAAAAAGAAACTGATAACACAATTCCGTAGGTCAAGAAGGAGAAACAGCAAGAGAGAGCTCATATGTATTTATCAGTACAGATGGACTGCACCAATTAGTTCAATGGATAGTAAAAGAACGCTAGGGGTCACTGTCGCCCCTTAAACCCAACAGACAAATGCACCGGACACAAGGTAAAAACACTCAGAAGTATTTTAATATTTTTCTTCTTTAAATAGTGCTGCCTAAGCACCACAACCACCATAACACAATCAAATAACCATAACAATAAAATTAATGCAATTCTCTCCTTCACACTTCCCAGCAAGCTCTGTCTTCTACCTCCCAACTCTGGCTTGCTTACTGGGTTGCCATTAGTCCTTTAAATGGTTATTGATCCGGAAGTGCTTCTGACCATGTGACTGTCTAGCACTTCCGGGTCTAATGAGATCTGGATTTCCTTCAGCCTGGAAGTACTTCGGGGCTTCCGTCCTCATGACTGCCTCGTACTTCCAGGCTATAGGGAAAGGATGAGTCCCCAGGTCCTTCGACAGCTCCCCCTGGTGGCAGCCATGGCACCCAACAGGGCTGAGAAACCGAACTCCAAGCCCCAGGAATCCGGGGCACCGCTACACTCCAGAGGAGCTTCAAGTAGCTGCCTTCCCCTATCCTTCCATTTCAGTGGTGTCCCGGTCGGGTTGAGCTGCTGGCTGTCCATCACAATAGTTATAATAAAACATATCTTATCCCATTTACTGTAGCTATGAATTAAAAAAAAAATTGTAATCCATTATATTTCTCCATCCCACCTTAATGGCTGGGACTGTGGGAGACTTAAATGGGTTTTACTGACAAACATTTTTGAAGTTCACACTGGATTTCTTTAAGTACACTCCCAAACTTATACTGTTTGTTATGCTTGGTGCAAGACCCTCTGCTTCCTCTGAGTTAGCACAGGACAAGTTTGAAGGGTTTGAGGCTAGGATCTTCCCTCCATTTGCTACCGTATAGTCTTCCCTTGGATGCTGCTCCTACTCCTGCTGATTATTGAACGTTAATGCCTTTTACAGTAAAATAACCAGCTTGCTATTCTTGCTTTTCTTAGTTTCTATTCAGGGGAGGCACTGAAGGGATTAACTTTGTTCAGTCTGCTTCATCTCTAATTAAAAAATGAATTCCTGCAAAAAGAAAAAGAGTATATATTTTAATAATATTATGTGGACGAATGAAATTTATTACAATGGGTTCAAATTCCAGCTCACATGTTGTTGCTGTGGAGTTTCCATGTTCTTCCTGAGTCTGTTTACACTTTTCCTTAGACAGACCAGTATACCTTAACGTCCCAATAATATGTGTGCTAGGTTTGTTCCTGATTCTGTATTATCTTTATGCCTCCAATGTAGTCCTCAAGCCTCAAAACTCTCAAATGGACTATACTAAACTAATAATAGATGTAATATATTTTACATCTGTTTAAAGCTTCCTCTTAGTGTGGATTAAAAGCAGGTGGGTATGCAAGTCTGAAAAAACAGTCTGGTTACCTGCCTTCCAGCACAACAGAGAACAAACTGCCAGGCTGATGAGCTGGACATTTTGTTTCTTCCTAATTTTTGCTTCAGGGAACTATTTTACTTATTCTTTTTTAGAGTCATGCAACATATATGATTTAGACAAATAAAGAAGAAAAGTTAAAGAATTTAACAGCATCTAATTGCTGTGAATTTCTTTGTGTGATGTGTATGTGTGCAATAGCATGGTTCTTTACAGTAGAAGTAGTGAATTATAATGCACTACAAAGTGAATGTGGTTTTGAGCAGTTGTGCAGTGACTGGTATTTTTGATGTCTTTTTACCTACATATTGTGATATCACTTCCTCTCTCTCTTGATCTCAACATGTCTAACCTCACAAAAAACACCACTACTGGCCCAACATAAATCCAAATTTAGTCACACCAAACAGTTTTACCTTAGTGCTGCCACTTTGAATAAAAAACTGCATATCTGTTGATTCACTGGTGTACAAAAAAATGTTTTTGTTTGCTTCTGGGAACTTCAGAGCATCTCTTTATTAAGGTTTTTACACTGATTCCATATATGAAATCAGAATTAGGCTAGCACATCAGGTTTTTTAAATACACATCATTGACGTTTTGACACTTTTGAATATCAATATAATATATCAACACGATATCTGGAGTTTGGACTATGTCCCACCAAAATTGTTTTGATGTGTTTATTCTGAAAACAAACCAGAAGACGATACCAGAGACACGTTAAAGTATATTTATGTCAATTTACCTCAACATAAAAGTGAGTCAGTGTGCCCAAAAATGTTGGAGGCATTCGCTTTTGCGCTTGTACTGCACATCTGTCTCTCTTTGCAAGAACCAACAGTAGTCACCCATCATGCTTGGAGTGAATGTTTCCCGATATCAGTTTTCCATCACCTTTATATCTTGATGAAATCTTTCCCCATGCTCATCTCTGACATCGCTTAGATTTCGTGGAAAAAAGTCGAGATGAGAATGTAAATAATGCATCTTCAGTAACATTCTGGCTCCCGAAAGCTAATATACAGTACTTTCAGCATATTCTCCACAAGCTCAGTATAATTCTCTGCTCTGTGACTGTCAAGAAAATTCTGGACAACCTGCATGAATGAGGGTGCTGATTCAGTTGGCTTCAGTTTCCTTTTGAACTCAATGTTAAGCATCAGTTCACGGATTTCAGGGCCAACAAAAACACCTTCTTTAATTTTGGCTTCACTTTTCTCGAGACCAAACTTTTTATAACTAAAAAATGGGACGTGCTGGATGAAAATGGTTTTCAGATTTGGAGTCAGCAAGTGAAATTTGTTAAAGTACAGATGAAAGAATCCCAGTAGCAAAATGCTTGTTGACCAGTGTTATGGGACAAAAACTGGAGGTCATGAAGAAGAGGTAAAAGTACAAGCATTTTATCAAAAAAGTTTGATTTAGCATCAAAAATCAAAAATAATATAATATTCGTAATCACTGACCTTAAAAAAGTGATAAAATGGTACCCCACATGCTTATATTTGAAATTTGTCATTTTTAACTCTCTATGTGCGGATCTTAGAGGGCAACCTGTAAGGAATCGGGCATGTCAGTCAATTTCTAAACCATTTTGTCCTGAAAAGGGTCACTAGGGTGCTGGAGCCTATCCTAGTTAGCACAGGGTGTAAGCAGGGACAAACCCTGGACAGGGCGCCTTTCCATTACAGAGCAGGTACACAACACACTGACCACATACTAGGGTCAATTTACTATCACCAGTCCACCTAAATCTGCATGTCTTTGGACTGTGGAAGGAAACCAGAGCATCTGGAGGAAAACCACACAAATACAGGGAGAATGTGCAAACTGCACGCAGGGAGGACTTGGGATGTGGACCCTGGTCTCCTTACTGCAAAGCTACCACTGCACCACTGTGTTTCTTGTAAAAAAATCAGATATCAAAATATTATCATATTCATGATCATCAACCTTGAAATATCATAAAATGACACTCCACATCTCTATATAAACAATTTGTTTTGTGAAAAGGAGTAAATTTTACCCATCTTATTCCATCATGGGGTGAACCCCTGGGGTCAGATAATGTGGCATGCACAACTTCAAGTCGTTCTGATCAATTTTTGCTGAAGATATCTTTTAGTTTACTCTTTGTCATAAGAGTGAATTTTCTTACCTAAAATGTGGTCCAAAAAGGGCCTAAAATTAGAGTTTTTGGGGTGAAGAGAGCCAAAATAGGGGTAGCACCAAAAAGCTTGACATATTTCATAACTAGACATCAAGATAAGTAGAACATTATACCATATGTGGGGGATTTTTTGTACTGTTGAGTCAGGAGGCACTGGGCAAAAAAACTGAACTTCAGACAAAATCCTGATGGACACAAAATGCAAATCTATTATCACTGCATTAGGAATCATTTCTTCTGTTATTTGCCATTTTAATTTGTCTTTATTGTATATTTCAAAAGGCAAAAAATGCACCATTTATATTTTATATAGTGACTTTTATAGCAAGCACCATCAAATTAATAACCAGCATGCAATGTGGAACAAAATAAATGGTATTGGTTAAAAGCTCTTTCAGAAAGTCCACAACAAATAATGTTAATTTGGCAGAACCACAGTGCAATGTGGACAGTTTGATTTATAAGATGTTAACACATCTAGGTTTGTAAGAAAAAATAGGCTTTAGTCAGCAGGCTGCTGTAGTGTATATCACGGCTAATTAATCTTGGAGATTGACTTTAAAATACAACCTAGTCGCTATACAAAGCTAATCAAATGTTTGATCAAACCAACAACAAACAGATTCTGTGAAACAAGAAATGGACAAAAGTGTGATTAAAAACGTTATTGGGATCCATTGATAATAGCATGTGCAGCCAGGGGTGTAGTGCTGTGGTATAGCTGGGGGCTGGCGTTTCAGGTTTTAACCACAGTAGAAATGATTTATGTAAAGAAATACACAGCAAACCTCCTTCCATCTAAATATGTCCTAAAACACCTGTCTACTTCTCATAAATGTTCAAGAGCATCCTTTGCAAAAACATTTAGGGCTATGCTTAAAGTAAAAGATACCAGAGGCTGTCAGCACACTACAAAACTTTTAGTTGGAAAGCTGAAAAAATTACAGTTGCTGGATCTCGTTGCCTTGAGAATGTCTGATTATGCAACTAGGAATTGCAGTGGATGGCACATTACACAGTTCTTTCATGTGTAATTAGGGCTGTTTCAAATTTCAAATGTATCACAATTTGGCTACATTTTGAAAACCAATTAATGCATTGCCAAACAGTGCGAGTGGCTGTACAGGTGTTTACCAGGTATGGCAAGTTTAGCCACAGTGTCCAGTTACCTTCTTCCTTTCTCCATTCTGATGTGGATACCACTCCAGACATTACTTTAAGAGAGCCACCATACTAACCACCCTATTTACCATTACAGATAATGAACACTCAAAAAACCAACTACTCTCATCTTAACAATACATCTTCTTATATTATATGCTACCGTGGCTGTCTGTTTGTCTGTCCAGGATTTTAAATCACCTGTAACTCGCAAACCGTTTGAACTATTGACCTGAAATTTGGAACACATATATTACGTGTCACCTACTATCTGCATTCAGGGTGATGATTGACCTCCAAGATTATTCCTCTTTTAGTTTTTATTTTATTTTATTGCAGAATTGACTCTCAGCAGCGGCCAGCAAGACGGCCGTGCAGTGCATGTGTATGGGAGCCGTTCTCATTCCCTACCAACTTCACCATCACTTCCCCTACCTCTTCATATCTTAAATCATTCTTGAGGCAGATTGAAGACTTAAGTGCCAGCTTAAGTGAAAAATTAAAGAAAACATACTAAGTAATTGCAACACAAACACTCAGTTAATCAGTTTTCTTGAAAGAAGAGAAGAAGCGGGCTGCTAGAGTGGAGAAAAAAAGTGCTGCTCAGCAAGCAGCAAGCGCATCAACCTCTGAGCAAACGAATGCTAAACGTACAGAGAAAGAGGATAAAAATTATGAATGCTCAAGTCAAGTGTATTTACTGCATGTTATCATGCAGTGCGCTGTTACTGGTCTTTTATAATACAAATATGAGAGATCAGACAGACAAGCCTCCCTTCTGATTTTTCAGTCCAACACATAGACTTTCCTTCTTTCCTTGTGGCGGCACACACAGGAGCCCAACCCTACAAATAAGGAGAGAATCAACCTTTTTGATTTTGTCATGACTTGTTGCTGACCACTATGACTGAATCTCCAGGGATGTCACACAACTATTGGCCATGGGGTTGCACTTGACTGTCCCCAACTGGAATACTCCTGTAGTGTGACAGCGGCTTTAAGTAATAATCATTTTCTTTGAGGATGGTAAAAGAGTGCTCCAGAATACTCACTTGTTATGGATTGTGCTTAGAATTTGGACATTCCATTAATTTTAGGTTTAGCCATGTCAGTGTTAGATAGATAGATAGATAGATAGATAGATAGATAGATAGATAGATAGATAGATAGATAGATAGATAGATAGATAGATAGATAGATAGATAGATAGATAGATAGATAGATAGATAGATAGATACTTTATTAATCCCAAGGGGAAATTCACATACTTCAACAGCAGCATACTGATAAAAAAAAAAAATAATTAAATTAAAGAGTGATAAAAATGCAGGTATAACAGACAGTAACTTTGTATAATGTTAATGTTTACCCCCCCGGGTGGAATTGAAGAGTTGCATAGTGTGGGGGAGGAATGATCTCCTCAGTCTGTCAGTGGAGCAGGACAGTGACAGCAGTCTGTCGCTGAAGCTGCTCCTCTGTCTGGAGATGATACTGTTCAGTGGATGCAGTGGATTCTCCATGATTGACAGGAGCCTGCTCAGCGCCCGTCGCTCTGCCACGGATGTCAAACTGTCCAGCTCCGTGCCCTACAATAAAGCCTGCCTTCCTTACCAGTTTGTCCAGGTGTGAGGCGTCCATCTTCTATATGCTGCCTCCCCAGCACACCACCGTGTAGAAGAGGGTGCTCGCCACAACCGTCTGATAGAACATCTGCAGCATCTTATTGCAGATGTTGAAGGATGCCAGCCTTATAAGGAAGTATAGTCGGCTCTGTCCTCTTTTGCACAGAGCATCAGTATTGGCAGTCCAGTCCAATTTACCATCCAGCTGCACTCCCAGGTATTTATAGGTCTGCACCCTCTGCTCACAGTCACCTCTGATGTTTTTTTAATTTTGTAGTGGCCTGTTACCATTTACTCTAGGTTCTGGGTGGAACCTGTGGGTGTCCAAATTATAGTGGATCAAAATGTTTTGTTTTTTAAGTACTGTGGCTACTAGGTGGGGTTTCAGAAACCCAAACCTTAGACACAACTGCACACACAGAGTCCCACATTCAAATCCAGTACTTTTATTTACAATAACATGTACCTTTAACAGGCTTCCTTCCTTCCTTCCTTCCATGTTGTTGCAGCTCTCACACAACAGAATACAATCAAATAATACCAATAGTCCCTTCTCTTTGCTCATCTTGTTTTCCTCCAACTTCTACCAGGGAAGTGTTGTTCAGCTCCTCTCCCGACTCCAACTCCCTTAGCCAAGTGGAGGGATCTGTTTTAACTCCTGACCTTGGAATACTTCCGGTGCTTAATCAATTGCCTCCAGGAAGCACTACTGGGTCTGGCTGGGCTAGAGTGGTCCTTGTAATTTTACTTTCTGACTTTCCTACCCCTGGTGGCCCCTACAGAACCTGACTGGGCAGGCCCATAGTACCACAATTCCAGTGTTAAAATGGGATTTGCCAGACAAGATGCTGCCACCCAGTGTAAAGGGGGACACTCTGCCAATAACAGGCAGTCGCCCACTATGCTGTCCTTCCCTGTTTCCAAGTCCACTCCTGAGTCTTGGCACAGAAATGAGACACTGTTATTCTCTCCCTGACCTTCTATTATCAAGGCCCCCTGACCAGGTAAGGAAATAGGGTCTACACTGGCTGGGGCACTGGGTTCCTCACAGGATACAAAATGTCATTATTTGTACATGATACAACAGGAAAGGAAAATGAAATGTACTTGATCTTTAAATTCTAGCTTCACTAAAGATTATTTGTTACAACTAATTATAATGCAGCCATTTCATATGCAAACCAGTAACTAGGAATGAATGGCATGCTATGTGGGGGTGGTGTTTGACTTTCAGTAGCAGAGCCTTGGCACTATATGAATGCTTCTGGACCTGAATGGAGCTATTTGGAAAAGTTACTCCAAAAACGAAATCATTATCACAATGCATAAAAGAGGAAAAGAAACAACTTACATTTCTTTAATAAAAGATGATTTTTCTAGGGTGACATGCTGGAATAGTAGTTAGAATGCTATGTCACAACCTTGGAGTCCTGCATTTGAACCCCTGCTTAAGCACTGACTATAATATCCATTCTATACACAAAGTGTTTATCTGTAGGTTTTGATAGGTTCAAGTTAACATAATGGTTATCATTGCTGTCTCACATGTTCAGGAGTTTGCAAGGTTTTTCTTTTCTGTCATAAAGACATGAATATTTAGTTAATTGACCAAGTGGGTGTTGATATGATGGTGCATTGTAACACAACCATTGTCCCTTTAGAGTCAATTCTGACCTCTTACCCAGTACTACTGAGATCAGCTCTTGTTTCTTCATTACTCTGTACATGAATTTAGTCAGAAAATGGATCAATTGATTTTCAAGCTAACATCTGAAGGATGGTGCATAACTTCTTTATTCTGATGCTGTCTTTCTAAATGCAATTTATCCTGCCCAGCAAAACTTTTCAATTGTGTAAGAAATAAAAATGTTGCATTGATTTCCACTAACACCGTCAGAAGAAAGGAAAAGATCTAGGAATTTTCAAAGCAGGGTTATAAAAGTAACATTCCCAAGCCTGCTAGATAAAAGCATGTCAAAGCTGGATGAAAAGGAACTTCAAATGGCAAATTTCTTTTTATCCACCAGGAGACAATTGTGGGAGGCAAGATAAAATAGCACACAAGGAAAGATTGTTCTTTTGTTAAACAGTAGCCAGGCAGCACAATAGCACACACTGAGCACCTGTTCAGATAAATAGGTTTAAACTGTTAGTTCACTGAATGTGTTTACATTGTGCTTCTCAGATTCTATCAACCGAGGACAGCAGGTCAATAACAAAGCAAAGGTTTGTAAGCAGACCTAAAAAATAATTAGATTTAAACTTTGAGCTTTATTAAATATATATTCCTGCAAATTATCTTTGCAGTCTATTTACAGTAATGTTGTAAACGCATTATTTGGCAAATGTTGTAGTAAATATAATTATACAATGCATTATGTTGTATATGATCTGTACAATAACTAGTACACTAGTTAGAAAATACACATATAATGTTTGTTTTTTGAAATTTATATGCATCATTATTAACATGGTGTGAAAATAAGCAATATTTTATTTCTGTGCATAAACTAAAAACCTGCAAAACTCCTGGTCAAGTACAGTAAGCATAGTTACACAGCATAAATACACTATAAACATTTTTTGTATTATTTAATGTTTTATAATAGCATTATAATGTTCAGAATTTCATTATCACATACTACATAGAAATTACATATAAATTATTTAAAAGTCCTACCATATCTCCATACATTTACTGTAATTGGATTCTTATATTGAATGTTGTTTTAAAAGTTTAATAGATTATTCAGCATAACATTATGGGTTAGATTACATGTATACCTTTTCATTTAAATATTCTTCTAATTCCATTGCTATTCCAATTTTTATATGGGGGGTCGTTATTTTCTTTTTCTTTTTTTGAGTAGACTTTTCCAAAAGCAGTTTCAGTGTAATTTTTTGTGCTGGATGCCTTTCCTGAAGCCAACCCTCCCCATTTATCCAGGTTTGGGACCGGCTCCAAAATGGAGGCTAATTAATTAAATTAGGTATAAACGTGGAAGTCTATCACTTCCCATTTCAATTGCCAGCCTCTTTTCAAATCTGTAGCTTCAGACAGCTGATGGGTTTTAACATTTGAAAAGTGAAAACATTTTAGCAGCTGCTAATTCAGTATAATTTTTGCAAACACCTTTCATGTCATCCTCAAAATTATGTGCATGTATGATAGATAGAAAGCCATTTTGGGTACTGCCACCATGTTCATCACTGGCTATGCTGGCATACCTTGGGGGGTATTTTTTTGGAAAGTAATACTTTATTAGTGATAATTAGCTTCTTTTCAAGCAGGCACAGTTTCAGGTTCTTACAGTTTTGACCTAATGTTATCCTTGACTTTGTCTCATTTTACTCGTTAACTAGTAACACATTGATTCTCTTTTGACTCTCTAGTTGTGACCATGGCCAGTTTTAGCTTCATTCCTCCTCTGCACCTCCTGTTACTTTTTCCTGCCAGCTCACAATGATCTTTGGACTTTCTTGACTACCCAAAACATATACATTTTAAACTAGATAGATAGATAGATAGATAGATAGATAGATAGATAGATAGATAGATAGATAGATAGATAGATAGATAGATAGATAGATAGATAGATAGATAGATAGATAGATAGATAGATAGATAGATAGATAGATAGATAGATAGATAGATAGATAGATGGATGAATGAAGGAGCTCCAGTAGTTTAGAAGACCACACTGGCCATCACAGAGTTGTGGAGTATCTATAGGATGTCAATACCCGTAGTAAAGAAGTGTAGTCTTCTAAGAAAAACAGGAGTCTGCTCTGCCCTTTCTTATATAATTCCTCTTTGTTACAAGACTGGTCAGGCCTTTTATTGATGTGGACCCCCGATTACTTGTAGCAATGCACTACATCCACGTGGAGGCTGTGGTGTAGTGAAAGTCAATAACCAGTTTCTTGGTCTTGCTGATGTCAAGCCACAAACAATCTTTTCTGTCCCAAGAAATGAGAAGTCAAGCAAAATGACACCTTTTACTGGCTAGTTAAAAAGATTACAATATTCAACCTTTTGAGGCAACTCTGGCCTTTTCTTCAGGCAAGATGGCATTATAGTTACCTCGAAAGCTTGCATATTGTAATCTTTTTAGTTAGTCATTTTGATTGACTTCTCATTACATCCATAATTTCTAACACGTTACACCACTCTAGTACTACCATTCCAAGAAACAAAGTTTTCCAACTCAACTCCTATACTCTCTCTCATCCACCTTGTCAAAACCCACAATTAGTGCAGAGTTATAGGAGAATTTTTGCAAGTGACATGACTTGGTGTTATATATTTATAGTGTGAGGTATACAGGGTGAAAACAAAAGAAGACAGGACTGTTCCTTATGGTTCTCCAGTGTTGCTCATATCCATATCACGGACACAGTCCTTGAACCTCATAATCTGCTGTTTGCCAGACATTATCCTGGACACCACTGGATCATCCACCTACATATCCCTGAGCTTATCCCTTAACAAGGATGATTGAATGGTATTGATGTCACTGAAGAAATCAAAAAACTCCTATAATGTAGTTCAGGATGAGTCTCTTGAAGTTCTTCATGCAGGTGTTTGCCCCCTTTGATCTGGAACAATAAGAAGGTTTACCATAGCAGTTGCACTTTCTGAAGCCATTGTGACACAGTGAACTGGTAACAAAGGATACCTCAAAGTTGGTCAGCACAAGCTTTAAGAAACTAAGAACTAACTTCATCCAGTCCCATGGCTTTTCCTGTATAGAGCCTCATTAATTGCCTCCTCAATTGATCATCAGTTATGGACAGCACATACTGATGTCCAGCGAAAGGAGTTGTTGAAGCAGTAGGGACTGAGTTGGGAAACTGGTTATTGGAAGAAGGTGGTGGTGGAAGGAAGGGAAATCTATTAAAAAATCAGTTCAGGGTGCTAGCCTTAGCCACATTTTCACAAGACAGATCCTCCATGATGAATTTCATGTAATTCATCTAATCACCAAAAATAGTTCCGCTGATGTTTATGATTCAGAAGTTTTCTCTGTCCTGTATAAATGAAAGGCAATTCATAGAACAAGAAATTTGTATTTGCATGGATTTTGTAAATCAGAAGAGCTAGTTATGGGTATTCTGATACGGGCTGTTCAGGAACACAAAAAGTCTCAAACCAGCTTAATCCAATTGAGATCTGTGAGGGTAAAACCCTGCTAGAATTAAATGTGATATAGTGCATTAAAACAGAGTACAAATACTGTGCTGATCAAAGCAGCACAGTAGTGTGGCACTTAGCTTTACTCCAACACAGTTCCAAGGACTTGGGTTTAATTTTTGGTTGAGTCTCTATAAGGAGTTTGCACATGTTCCCAGTGTTCACATTTTTTTGACAGATGCTTTAATTTCCTCCAACATGTCAAAGAAATACCTACATGTTAGGCTCGACCAGTCCCACACTTTAGAATATTTGGCATTAAACCATCAAAAAAAGTTTTTATCTGCAATAAATTCAAACCCATGCTTTTTTTCTGGCTATCTACATTACATAAACTAAAATGCCATTATAGCAGTTGTACAGTATAGACTTCTGCATTGAACATGCAGATGTATCAGTACAATCTAATTACCCTTTTTTAAATGCACTAATTCCAATTCAAGGTTTTAGTGCGGATGGTCAGAACCTATCCTGACAGCAATTGGCACATGATGGCAACTATCCATGGACCGGATGCCATTTCACCACTTGGCTCCCTCATGCACACACCTACATAGGTTCAACATGTCCTTGGAATTTGTGAGTACATTACAAACTAACAAATGGTGAATGTTGAAAGGCTACATGGACAGTGATGAACTGAGATTCCAACCCAATCTCCAAGAGCTCTGGCACCATGCCACCTTTATCAAAACTGAACTGCAGGTAATTATTTAAAAAACATTATATTACAGTAATAGTAATTTTATCATTTATCTTACTTTCTTGTAATAACAGTATTATTCTTGATAGCACAGCATGTACATCTTTCAATATAAATATCTCTTTTTTCACTGCTTCTCTTTTTAAAGTCGCTCATTAATTACTAGTAATAAAACTGACAGAGTTTAATGAAAATGGCTAATGGTAAGTTCTTTACATGCCAGAGTATTAATGCAAAGTTCAAAAGCTCATCATCCAGTACTAAAAACGTCCCAGTATCTGTCAACATTTTAGCTCCCCCATGATAAGCCAAGAATGGCATTTGCTGTTTTCTATACATATTGTGTCAGCACAGTAGGATCTGGCTTGGCTGTAAGTAAAAACGTATGGCAAAATGATAAGGTCAGTGATATTTTCAGCACCATGTAAAAATGAGATTAAGAAATTCCTTTAAACATATTTTTCTTGCTGAGTGTTTCAATGAAATGTAAATGTCAGGCAGCCAAATGTGCACCTGACTTGGATTGTAAAAAGCTTAGAAGAATGCATTAAAAGCCATGTGATTCACCATAGCAGCTCACTAAGGTGGATTGTTGTAATCAGTTTCAGTTGAACAAACATTAAAAACACATACTTTACTGTAGATCCCTGAAAAGAACAAGCACTTTAAAAGGCAGATATTTTTCTAAATAATATGCCGTTATGACAACCTAGAGACACTTTGCAAAAACAAGGTCAATGTAAATGACATTTACTGTTTAACCTTTGAAAAGAAAATGCTTTAAATGTCCAAAACATCAATATCCTCTCTAAGTTGATTTATTGTAATCATTTATATTTATCATTTTTATATGAAGGAAGAATGAAACATAGTTAATTGATTCCCAGATGGAAACTGTTGGTCATTGTGGCTTCAGTATCCTGTCACTACAGATATAAAATATGAGAGCAGATTATTTTATTATCCACTGTGGCTTTTTCTGTGCTGTATCTGCACTAAGATTCAAGTATATAAACTGCTCAAAAAAATTAAAGGAACACTTTGAAAACACATCAGATCTCAATGGGGAAAAAAAAAATTCCTGCTGGATATCTCTACTGATATGGACTGGGTAATGTGTTAGGAATGAAAGGATTCCACATCGTTTGATGGAAATAGAAATTATCATCCTACAGAGGGCTGAATTCAAAGATACCCCGAAAATCAAAGTGAAAAAATGATGCAGCAGGCTAGTCCATTTTGCCGAAATTTCATTGCAGCAACTTCAAATCGTACTCAGTAGTTTGTATGGCCCCCGTGTGCTTGAATGCATGCCTAACAACATTGGGGCATGCTCCTAATGATACGACGGAAGGTGTCCTGGGGGATCTCCTCCCAGATCTGGACCAGGGCATCACTGACCTGCTGGACAGTCTGAGGTGCAACCTGGCACCATCAGATGGACCAAAACATGAAGTCTGTTTCTGATTGCTTGGTTAGTGACATTCACACCAGTGGCCTGCTGGAGGTCATTTATTTTGTAGGGCCATCCTGTTCCTCCTTGCCCAAAGGAGCAGATACCGGTCCCGCTGATGGGTTAAGGACCTTCTACGGCCCTGTCCAACTCTCCTGAGTAACTGCCTGTCTCCTGGAATCTCTTCCATGCCCTTCTGCAAGTCTTACACAGTATGTGCTTAAATAAAAGAAGCAGCCTTAAAATCTGGGTTCTGGGATTCACACAAAACTGCTATCCATTCCAGTGTATTTACAGTATGTGGAGTTTGCAAAGGTATGGCTTGGTAGTGTAGTAAATTATGTTGTTGCCATGTTCTTGCAGGAACTTCTCAACTAAGTCACTAACAGCGTTCCATGTGTTCTCGTGTCACGTTTTGTATACTGTTTTTAAGATGTACATATGGGATTAATTAGCAACTGAAAGCTGGACCTGTATGGCTCAGATCTGGTTCTGAGTTCCTTCTGATGAACCAAGGATGTCTCCTGAACAGTGCCTGATGTCTCCCCATTTCCCATTGCCCTTGTAATGGACTAAGCGGCTTAGCAAAAATGATGATGACTAGATACTTGTATACTGTATGCAATATGTGTGCTAGAGAATTGCTGCATCAGCTTGTATCTGCAAAACTTTCATAATAAGCACTCTCACAAATAAAGTATGCAGTATATTATATATATTGTGATAGGGGTAGCAGCAGTTTTGATTTCTGAGGTTTCAACACACTTTCTTATAAAATTAAGTAAAAAAAAAAGGTTCAACTGCCTTAACGCACATGTCTTATTTTTCACAATAATAAAAGTCTTTTCTAAGTTCTTGTTTCTCTAAAGCAAAAAATCATTGGTCAGATGGGGTGCTTCTGTTCTTCTGATCCGTGTGGAAGGCAGCTTAGCCTCCAACCTGCATGAGAGTTCAAAAGAGGTCTTTGAATTTTATTAAATCTGTTGAGACAGAAACAGGATCAGCTTATTGCTGAAGACTTTCTTATGTGTTTTCAAGTTATGTTGACAGTCTCTATATTTGTTCCCATGTCTCTGGAATAAAGAAAGGACTGTTTTACAACTTTATTTGTGCAATCCTGAGCTAGGATTGCAACAAAATATGAAAGCAGACAAATGTAATCATTAACATAGTGCAAAATAAATCAAGGCAAACAGATAAACACCCTTTTAATGTCCTGGTTGATATAAGGACAATAATTAATGAAAGAAACATGAACGCAATCGGTACGTTGCATCAGACTTAAGTGTAATGGTTCTAAGGGTCAGGTGCTCAGGTGTTTCGAAATGAATGCTGCTATTCGGAGAGGCCGCTGGTTAAATTTATTCTGGACTGGAAGGGGTGGAGCTTAGCAGACTTGGGGGGGGGGGGGGAAGTGATGTCAGGTATTTGCCTATGGCTTTTACTCCATTCTTAACAGTACATGGAAGCTGGTTAGTGGCTTTCTTACATCCTCAGTCTTCCCCCCATGTTTCCCTTGACCAGCACTCAAGAGACACTCCCGATGTTCGTGGTAATGAGAATATTATGTAAAATAAATGATGTGGTTTATTCAACAACTCATATATTGGTATTTATTCATTCAACCATTGTCTGTATGGTGTTTACATGATTTTTTGGGTTTTCTCTGGATACTCCTGTTTCCTCGAGAGCAGCTGTGGTATTGCATGAGGAAGTTGGGAGTGGCAGAGAAGTACGTAAGAGTTGTACAGTATATGTACGAGGGAATTGTGACAGTGGTGAGGTCTGCGGTAGGAGTGACGGATGCATTCAAGGTGGACGTGGGATTACATCAGAGATCGGCTCTGAGCCCTTTCTTATCTGCAATGGTGATGGACAGGTTGACAGATGAGATTAGACAGGAGTCCCCGTGGACTATGATGTTCGCTGATGACACTGTGATCTGTAGCGATAGTAGGGAGCAGGTTGAGGAGACCCTGGAGAGGTGGAGATATGCTCTAGAAAGGAGAGGAATGAAGGTCAGTAGGAACAAGACAGAATACATGTGTGTGAATAAGAGGGAGGTCAGTGGAATGGTGAGGATGCAGGCAGTAGAGTTGGCAAAGGTGGATGAGTTTAAATACTTGGGATCAACAGTACAGAGTAATGGGGATTATGCAAGAGAGGTGAAAAAGAGAGTGCAGGCAGGGTGGAATGGGTGGAGAAGAGTGTCAGGAGTAATTTGTGACAGATGGGTATCAGCAAGAGTGAAATGGAAGGTCTGCAGGACGGTAGTGAAACCAGCTATGTTATATGGGGTGGAGACTGTGGCACTGACCAGAAAGCAGGAGACAGAGCTGGAGGTAGCAGAGTTAACGATGCTAAGATCTGCATTGGGTGTGACGAGGATGGACAGGATTAGAAATTAGTACATTAGAGGGTCAGCTCAAGTTGGACGGTTGGGTGACAAAGTCAGAGAGGCGAGATTGCATTAGTTTGGGCATGTGCAGAGGAGAGATGTAGAGTAAATTGGGAAAAGGATGTTAATGATGGAGCTGCCAGGTAAGAGGAAAAGAGGAAGGCCTAAGAGGAGGTTTATGGATGTGGTGAGAGAGGACATGCAGATGATGGGTGTAACAGAACAAGATGCAGAGGACAGAAAGATACGGAAAAATATGATCCACTGTGGCAACCCCTAATGGGAGCAGCTGAAAGAAGAAGACTCCCGTTTCCTCACACCTATCCAAATACCTGCATGTTTGCCAGTTGCAACTCTAAATTAGCCTGGTGCAAGTATTTATGGGTTTGTGTCCTTGGAATGTGGGTTGAAATGAAGAACACAGGAAAAATTTCTCACCAGAACTGAAAGATTGTGCAAACACCACATAGACAGTGACCACCTAGATTTGAACCCAGAATTCTGGAGCTATGAGGCAGCAGAACTCTTCACCATATCACTGTGTTGCCCTGGTTTAAAGTATTTTTTACTTTATTTTATTTGTGTATTGATGGATGAATTAAATACAGTTTAAGGCATCAACAATTAATTTTCTAATTTCATAAAAGTTAGGTTATTCTTTTCTTGTTATTTAAATTTTTTTTTTTGCATTTAAACAGAAATAGATGGAAAATGTCATTAATAAACAAGAGTGCAATACAATACATAAAGAAAAGCAGAATCAAACCAAGGTGAGTCTCTCATGACATGAAAATCCCATCTCATTAACCTAACACACAGGCTTTACAATTTCAACCCCGGCCTTGCTAATGACAAGGACATGGTTTTGACTCTAACAAATGCTTTTTTTCTTAATGTTATTTGAATCAGTATTCCTGAAAAGTTTTTATTTTTTAGTGAGCTAAATAATCAATAAATCTAATCATAAGACACACACACACACACCTACACGCACACACACACACACCTCTTTGGTAAATAATTGTACTGTTTTTTTCATACAAGGTTATCAAACCTTGTAAATTGTTTGACAAGAACTTAACTAATATTGTTAGTTAGAAATTTACCTACTGTGACCTGTAGGAGGTGCCACTGTCCCCCCAAGCCCCAAACACAATGGCATCAACACAAGTTCCAGGTTCAGTAAAAAGTGTATTCAACAAATACCTTCACACAGGTTATTCTCAGGTACAAACACACACACAATTCCTTCTTCCTTCTCTTCCTTCCTTTCCTCTCCACTACTTCCAGTGAGCTCTGTTTGCCTTCTCCTGAGTGACTCTCCTAATGGATGTGAGGTAACTCCTTTTTTACAGGACATGGGAGTAGTTCTGGTGTCCATGCATAGCCTGTGGGAAGCACTTTCAGGTCAAGAGAGTAAGGAGAGTTGCTTTTGGAGTTTCCTTTGGCAGCATCATCTCGCACCACCTAGGGACCCCAACAGGGTTGCCCTTCGAAACTACAGTTCCCATGATACTATGTGGATGTGTAAATTGGGAGTCAAACTGGAGAAGCACTGCCACCTCCTATGTTGGGGAATAAACTGTCACAATCCATGCAATACTCCACAAATGCCCCAACTGGGATAGGAATCAATTAACTGGGTTGCTTCTTCCATTAAACTGTCCATCCATTATGGCCTCCCAGCCGGGTAACTCAACACTCTCCAACTCAGTCAGGACATTGGTCCTTCCGTGTCACAACTCACACTACCTAAATAAGATTTGATAACTGAAAAATGAGTTAGGAAATAAAAACCTTTTAAACTCTGTACATTGCTAAAGCAATTATTTTCTGTCAACAGATGGAAACAACTTTCGTTACCGTGAATCCTTTCACCAGGTCTTTTCATTTTGTCCCTTTACATCGGCAGTAAAATTTCAACCCAATCAATCTTCATTTATTACTCATAAGCTTCAATTACAGTAAAGTCTAATAGCTTATATTTGGACTTTGTATAAAAAATACAATTGTTAATTTATTGCTTTACTGTATGATGACAAAAAATTGCATAAATTACTAAAAATAAAGACCCTTAATAGCGAGGGAGGCTTTTATTTTACCCATCAACATACAAAACCAGGGTCCCATTTGTATTTTTAGTTATATCTATATGCTATGGTCTAGAACTCAATGGGTAATGTGATCTCAAAATAAACAATCCATCATTTAGGCATTATTTTGTATGGTGTAATTCTTCCTGTTTGAAAACTTGAAAAATGCTTAATTTGCAAAGTTTCCAAAGGCCTATATGTCATGCCTTAGAATTTAGGCGCTGGAAAATTTGTTTCACATGTGCAGATTTTATCTTCAGGTCAGTCTCGTTTTTAGTTAAAGTGTACTGTATACAGTATGCATAATATTTGTCATTTTCTCTTTTCTACAAGTCCCTTGTTAAAAGGTACTTATTAATGTTTTAACAAATACATTATATATGTGTATGACTACACCTACCTAACATTTATTAGAAACAGGTAAAATGTTTACAGCTATATTGTAAATGTCCTTTGCACTGTGATTAATTACAACTGAAGTAAAACTTCAGAAAGCTTCTGTCATTTATCCATCCATCTACTTTCATAACCTAATCATATACAATTTGTACAGAATTGGAAACTTTTTTAATCTAATGAATGATAATATTGTACACAGAGTTTCAAGCAATGGGCAATAATTTAGGTCATATGATGCTGCAAATGTACTAGGAATGCTCATATCCTATACAGAGAAAATCACAGATAATTGTAGAAACAGCCTAAGAGCCTCAAGTGGACACCGAGTTGTGTTGTTGTTTTTTTTTCAGTTATATCAGCCAGTAAACATATTTTCAAACAACTTCACAACGACATGAAAAGCAAGCATAACAAACCATTACACATTCAACAAAGAAAACACAGGACCCTCAGGCAGAAGCACACAAGAAAAAAAAGAGAGATCACTTCTCATATGACAGAGCTCACCATTTGCTGAGTCACACATCAATTATCATTAAGTAAAAAGTTAAATGGAAATTACTGGGTACTTCAAAAAGTGGATTGTCAATAAAAATAACAATAAATAAAAATTAGCACAGTAGTGCAGCTCCTGGATACTGGATATAAAAGCCAGCCCGGCCACTGTTGATGCTTTCTGTGGCTTAACAATTAGAATTAATTGGTTTAGAAGTTGATGTATGCCTAGATAGGCAGGTTTGCAGAAAAAGATACTAACTCATTAACCTAAAAAGAAAATAAAAATATGTGTTAATACAAATCATGCAACAATGAATATATGATTAACGCACCGTTAGGTTTTTCTTTTTAATTAATATTTCTAACATTTATAATAAATATTTTGACTTAAACAGCTTCAAAAAATAAAAGTGTTCCATCTTCTTTTGCTTGCTCAGTTCACAGTCTATTTAAAGTATGTTTTGTTAACACTTGCGTAACTGGTTTTGCAATAAGGCTCTTTTTGAGAATTAAATTCCTAACAAAGACTTCCTTCTGTAGAAAACCTTTGAAGATCAATTGACAGGCTGGAGATTAAATCAATCTTCAAAGACAGGGCCGTTTACCAGGTGTTTATGTGATCTCGCTATCTAATAAATTGATCTTAAATTTGCACCCAAAATTAATTTGTGCATGTTTCCAGTTTTTTTTACAGACAGATTTTGGTACAAGAAATAAAATTTTTACTATATGTTCATTCAAAGCTCCATTCATTCATTTTCTGTTTTTTTTTTGATTAGCCAATCCTGATTTATTTTTATTTTTTAAAGAATAAGTTCTTATAAGATTGTGTTATTTATTACAGAGCAAAACTGCCAATTTTAAATTGACACTAGATAGATAGATAGATAGATAGATAGATAGATAGATAGATAGATAGATAGATAGATAGATAGATAGATAGATAGATAGATAGATAGATAATTTAAAAAGAAGAACAAATTGTTCACCCGTCTGCCTGCATTTCAAAGAAACTTAATTTTTTCTTTAGAGGTATGCTTATGATTCATGACCGTACAGCCTACAAAATACTACTTAGATTCAGTACATCATTTTTTTTTACAGTCAGTGTCTTTCTCATGAGTGTTTATTTTTATCTGAAGCACAATACATATGATTCTGTCTATAATCTTACGTTAGACATTTTATTTAGATGTGGTAAAGACGGATGTACCCCCCACTGTTATAATGATGAAATTCTTTAGCTAGACAAAACCTCCATGGCTGCTTGGTACATATACTGTATCTGTACTAAAACAATAGCACAGATAACAAAAATATTCTGTCAAAACATACAAAATATCTTTTATACAATACAATATAACTTACTTTTGTATGCTCTTTTTTAAAGAGCAAACTTCAGATATTGAGGATTTTGCAACAACAAACTCAATAGCCTTCTATAGCCTTCAGAATACAGAGAATAACCCTGAGTACTCTGGAGACACACATATCTTAAGCCGATGTCACATTACACAATGTCTAGTGGCCGGGTGACCTCAGACTTGAAGACTGCCATTGCTAATCTCATTGAAAGAGTACGTCAATTTACACAACTATATATCATTTGGATGTCAACATACTTGACAGCTTTCCAGCATAGGTTCACATTTCTAAAGTATTGCAGGCTTACCTCTTCTTCTGATGCCCAATAATGTGCTGTCTGATAGGCTGCAGCTTGTGTGAAGAGTTTCCATTTAAAGTGAATTCAGCTGCAATCCCAGCCCTTTTTTCTTTTTCCATTCAATCAAGGTATGTAAAACACATGTCATCTCTTTCATTTGTGAGCTCCAAAACACATACACGCACAAACATCATCACTACACTTATATGCATTGAACTTCCGGCAGAGCACTCGGCTTTTAACAATCGCACCCACAGTACCCGCCCAGTAACTTAAGACAAAATCTGGCCTGTTTGATTTTATTGGGGTGAGATGCAGACTAGTTGGACTTAGTCACTGGGTATGTCACGCTACACTACTGCTGTTCACAGAAGAGTGACTCTGACTCTACAACTGGAAATCGCTAGAAAAGTTGTGTAATATGACATTGTATTTATTCAGCTCTGAGTAACAATGATAAAAGATATTCAGTATGTCATTTCTCCTCATCATTAGTAGCATTCTTCTGCATCTTTTCTGACAACAACAAAATACAATTTATATGAACGGGCAAGCTTTTCTTTACTGTATTTGAAAAATGTTTTGGCATAGCATTTTCACATTCCATAAAATCCCATTTAGATGATGAAGTATAAAGTGTTGAAAAGAAAATGCTTTGTCAGTCTAAGATTGAAGCCACTGATTCCAGGTAGAGCAAGGTATGCTCTTTGTCCATTGTACTTCTGATTCAGATTTCATAAAGAATTTATAAGGTTTCCATTCTTAATTAACATGCCTCTGTTCTGTTGCGGCCATTTTAAAAATTTTTACCAAATACAATGCCCTACATAATGTTGGGAACAAAGGCCCATTTTTTTCTTAATTTGCCCCTCTGCTCCACAGTTTAACATTACAAATCAAACAATTCAGCTGTGATTAAAGTGCACATTGCTCTTTCATTTAGAGGTATTTGCATAAATTTCAGTCACAGCATGTAGAAATGTAGCACTTTGTTGCATATCCTTAGCATGCAATGACTGCTTGAAGTCTGTGATTCATACTGCAGATATCACCAGGTGCTGAGGATCTTCTCTGGTGATGCTCTGCCAAACCTCTAATGCAGCCATTTCAGCTCCTGCCTGTTTCGGGGGCTTGTGCCCTTTAGATTTCCCTTTTTCATATGGAGGGCATACTTAATTGGATTTAAATTGGGTGATTGACTTAGTCATTCAAGAATTTTCCATTTTTTGGCTTTGAAAAACTTCTGTATTGCCTTAGCAGTATGTTTGGGATCTTCTTGTAGGATGAAGTGTCTTCCAATGAATTTGGAGGTATTTAATGGAAGCTGAGCAAATGTTTTTATAAACCTCAGAATTCATCATGCACTTGCTGTCAGAAGTTACATCATCAATGAAGATAAGTATTGCAGAACCTGTGGTAGCCATACATACCCAAGCCATAGCACCCCAAACACATTGTGTAACAGATGAGATGGTCTGCTTTGGATCTTGGGCAGTTCTTTTTCGGCTCCACACTTTGTTCTTGCCATCACTCTGATACAGGTTCAACTTTGTTTTGTCTGTCCACAAGACCTTTTCCCAGAATTCTGCAGGTTCTTTTAAGTAATTTAATCTGTTCATACTGTTTTTGTGGATAACTAGTGGTTTGTGTCTTGCAGTGTGGCCTCTATATTTCTGTTCATGAAGTCTTCTGTGGAGAGTAATCTGTGATACATGCACTTTTGCCTCCTGAAGACTGTTTCAGATCTGTTCGACAGATAATTGGGTCTTTTTCTTTACTATAGTGAGGATTCTTCTGTCATTAACAGTGGAGGTCTTCCTTGGCCTACCAGTCCTTTTTCAATTAATGAGCTCACCAGTGCATTCCTTCTTCCTAATTATATTTCAGACAATTTATCTAGGTACTCCTAAGGTTTTACCAATGTCTCTAATGGTTTTATTCCTGTTTTAATGCACTATAATGGCTTTGTTGACTTTCATTAGCCTCATGTTGACCAATGGCTGCTACAGAATCCAAAGGGTAGAAGCAACCCTATGTATTTTATGCCTGCACTAATGAAATAATGAAACAAACCTGAGGAATCACAAACACCTGTGGCGCCAATTGTACCAAGCATTATAGTGGCATGAAATGAAGGAACCATTAGTAAAAGTGTTTTAAAGTCAAGGCACGGGTAAAGAATATAGGGGTAATCATTGAGTCTGACCTTAACTTTAAATAGCATATTTACCAGATAAGTAGGGTTTCATTTTTTCACTTCAGAAATATAGTAAAAGTTAGACCTCTTCTAACATTAGAAGACATTGAAAAATTAGTTCACGCTTTTGTTTTTAGCTAATTACATTACTGCAATGCACTCCTAACAGGAATACCTAATAAAGACATCAAACGTTTGCAATTAGTGCAGAATGTGGCAGCCAGAATCTTAACTAGAAAAAGAAAATCTGAGTACATTGCACCAGTTTTAGCATCGTTACATTGGTTACCAGTGTCATTCAGAAATGACTTTAAAATACTACTAATGGCTTACAAAGACCTAAATAATCTTACTCTGTCCTATATTTTAGCATGCCTGACCCCTACACTCCAAGGTGGAACCTTAGATGTTCTAATGGTGGCCTGCTTATAATTCCAAGAGCCAAGCTTACAAGAAGTGGTGAGGCAGCCTTTTGCTCTTAAGCACATAAAATTGGGAATACTTTACCAACTGAAATTTGCCAGGCTAATACAGAGGAACACTTTAAAAAACTGCTAAAAACACATTATTTTGATTTGGTTTTTTGGTAGCTACATTTTAGTTGTATTCCTAATAGATCATATGAGTGCAGAATTTTAAAATTCTTCCGGGATCTTGAATTTTTACTAATCTCTACTCTTCTCTTCTGTCTTTTCTGGACCTGATCAAGGCATGATGCAGCCATCTCGTGATGATGGTGCCCCAGCTGTCCACAAGACCAACTTAATGGAATCCTATCTCATGAAGCCTGAAAACAAACAGGAATGAATTAAGAGCATTTATGTTAAGTAGAATACCCAATGGAGGCTGTTGCTCTTTTGGACTTGGAACCCCTGCAGATTTTGTTTTTTTTCTCTCCCCTTTTTTGTTTTTTTTCTGTCCTCTTGACCAACTGACCTTATCACCAATCTCATATATATGAATATATAAGGATGCTACTTTTCCACTTGATATTTATCTGTGTTTAAGATTGTTTAGATGGTCAACCCTTCATCTCACTCTAGCTGGAAGAATTAATGGTGTTAAGATGAATATTCTTCCTAAGCTGCTTTTTTATTTCAAAACATTCCAATATACATCAATAAATGATTTTTTAAGCAATTAGATTCAACAATAACCTCATTTATTTGGAACTCCAAACATCCACGTATTCAAAGAATGACCCTACAAAGACCTAAGGCAGAAGGTGGCATGGCTCTACCTAACTTTCAGTTTTATTACTGGGCAGCAAACATACAAGCTATAAAAACCTGGACACAAATAGATGAACATACACAGGCTTGGTCCGCAATAGAAGTAAAATCCTGCAGTACTTCTTTATATTCCCTTCTTTGTGCCCCAATAAATGCAAGGTATCGGCAATATACTAATAACCCAATTGTGCTTCACTCACTCAGAATATGGAACCAATGTAGAAAGCATTTTAAGATGGAGAATTTTTTATCTGTGGCACCTCTGCAAGAGAACCACCTCTTTCAACCCTCGCAAACATATGCAGTTTTTAATACCTGGAAAAGATTTGGGATTAAATTGCTCAGAGATCTTTATATAGACAACATCGTTGCATCCTATGAACAATTACATTCCAAATGTAACTTTCCAGCTACACATTTCTTTCACTATCTTCAAATTAGGAACTTTGTTAAACAGAACCTGCCCGATTTTCCTCATCTTGCACCCCTTGTCCATGCTAGAAAAAATATTGCTCAATTTCAAGGATTTAGACACCATCTCTGCAATATATACAATTATTTTACAGTCCCTCCCTTTCAAAGATCCAAGAGGACAATGGGAAAAAGATTTCTTAATCAATATATCAGAAAAGGAGTGGAAAACAGCAATGCAGAGACTTCACTCAAGCTCCATATGCGCAAAGCATACAATTATTCAACTCAAAATTATATATCGAGCACATCTGTCTCGCCTAAAGCTGTCCAAAATGTTTCCAGGGCAAGATCCAACCTGCGAACGCTGCAATCAAGTCCCAGCCTCACTGGGTCACATGTTTTGGGCCTGTGCCAAATTAACATCATTTTGGACCAAAATTTTTAAGTGCCAAGGACAAACAAACTGTGATTGCATTCACTACACTTTTGGCACGCAGACTTATTTTGCTAAACTGGAAGAATCCTAACGCTCCTCTTTTAAGTCAGTGGGTAACCGATGTTTTATACTATTTGAAATTGGAAAAAATCAAATATACAGTTAGAGGTTCTGTACAGAATTTTTTTAAAACCTGGCAGGATATAATCAATAAAATTTTAGAATAAGTTCTTAAAGCACAGAGGAAGCAATTATCTCTGCATCTCTTTTTCCTCTCCATTCATCTCTACTGGCCTATTAAACTCATCAATTTAGGTATGTCTGCAAGCCTTAAGTTTTACTCTGCTGGCCATGCTCTCTCTCTCAGGGGTGGGGGGTCAACTTTTTTTTTTTTTCAATCCAATTATTTGTAAAATGTGATTGATTTGTATGAACGATTACAATAAAATTAATTTAAAAAAAAAGATTGTTTAGATTCATTTGTTTTTTCTTTTTTCTTTAATATTATTGCCTTATCTTACTTGTATTCCTTTTCTTGTAACTTTCTCTTTGACCTCATGTAAAGCAATTTGAAGTACATTGTTTGTAAGAAAATGTGCTATATAGATAAATGACATTGTTGATGTACATGCCATGACAAAAATGTATACAAATACCCTTAAATGAAAGTCTGCAATGTGCACTTTAATCATGTCTGCATTGTTTGATTTGTATTTATAAACTGAGGAGCAGAAGGGTAAATCAAGGAAAAATGGGTCTTTGTTCCAAACATTATGAAGGGCACTGTAAATTGTTCCTGTATGAGTGACTGATGGTAGATCTATATTGTGCCCTCACTTCCATCCAAACATGTTCCTGGTAGGATGAGTTCTGCCCCCCACATCTGTGAATTAGGCCTTGAATTAAGTGGGTTTGTTTGGCATGCAAAAAGTAAAATGATTATCTGTATATTGTAACTCTTTCTAATAAAAGCTAACATTCAATGTCACACACTATATTTGCTTGGCAAAATGTTTTCAAGCAAAAAATATAATGAAACAGCTATTTACTACAATTTTTTACATATTCATATCATTTTCTTTGATTTAAAAAGAATCACACTAAACCAGAATTGCTTGCTAGTGTTTCATTTCTTTTGTGTAATACAAAATGAATTGTGTGCACTGTAACATGTAGGACCTTTCTGTAACACAGACATGCCCAGGGATGAATTGCAGATGTTGAGCGTAATCAGCTCTTTAAAAATTTATTTTTGCTAAAGGTGTGGCAGGGTTGGATTCTTAGCAATTTGTGGCAGATCAGCAGTATTTTACCTAGTAATTTCAAGCTATTTTAGTGTAACATGACTTCAGTTACTTATTACAAATCATCATATTCTTAATCCTTCAATTTAAAAAGTAAAATTATTTTGGTCACCTAAATGTGCAACACATGTATTGAATGTCCTTAAACATTTATATAACTATTGCATACTTAAAGTGTACATTTTTAGGAATAAAAAAATTAAGCATGTTTGCCTCACAGCACTTCATTGTTATTTCTGGCCTGTGTAACTCCAAATTGGAAAGGAATGAATGGATAGACATAGTCAAAGTGCTTAAAATAGGAAAGCTTCCACTTCTGTTTAGATTTACAACAGTGTTTTGTGTCAAATGCTTTCTTTGAGTCCCTGAATTTCATCAATGTCATCCTTCAACAGATTGATTTAGGAAGTTGCAGAACCATGATTTATATTTAATAATTTAATTGCAATGACAGCTCATACAGTCATTGGGACAAACATTTTCTTGCTGTGAATAGTTTGTAAATTTTGAGCTGTCATCCTTTTTCCGGAGCAGCATATCATTTTTACCAGATACAGTAGCTCAGCTTAAGCTTCCTAAACAGGAGTTACTTGCTTGAATAGAGCTGAAAATGTCCAGTGCCACAGTCTGCTTTCTGTCCGTGAAACAACCCACCAGTTAATTTAGAGATGATTCAAAATGTTCCATAAATTAAGGATAAGATCTGCAGGAAACAATTTATGTAATTTTTTTGTTTCTTACTTGTGGAATTTATTAACTGACTTCATGAAAAAAATAAGGATGTCAAGACAAATTGCATACAGTATGTATTGTGAAAGTGATGAGCTATACATGATCTTGTTTTCTTCTTCTTCTTCCTCTTCATCTTGTCCCACTTCTATGTAGGGTCGATGTGCTTGATCAACCTTCTCCAAACAGCTCAGTCCTTCACCTCCTCCCCAGTCAAACCCTTTTCCTTCAGATCTTCTTTTATGTTATCCATCCACCTCCACATTTGCCTCATTCATTTTCTCTTCCTCTGTACTTCCATTCCCGTAACTCTTTTGCCCTCATAATCATTGTCTCTCCTATGTCTATAATACTTCAACCTACTTTCTTAGATATCTCTCCCACTTTTGTTGTACCTTTGATGGTCTCACTTCTTATTCTGTCCTTTTTTTGTAACTCCATGCATCCATCTCAACATCCTCATTTCTGCCTCATCTAACTTCTTCTCCTGCTCACCCTTTACTACCCATGTCTCAACTCCATAGATCATTGCTGGTTTTACCACTGTCTTAAAAACCTTACCTTTAACCCTTGCCTTAATTCTTTGATCACACAATACTCCTAATGCCTTCTTCCAGTTGTTCCATCCACACTGCATTCTATGGGTTATTTCTGCATCTAATGTTTCATCTCAGGCGACCACAGATTTTAGATATTTAATTTTATCGGCTCTTTTTAATAGCTCTCCCTGCAGGCTAACACCTGATCGTCATTAAATCAGATATTCTGTCTTCTTCCAAATTATCACCAACTCTCTATCTTCAAAATACCTTCTCCATTCGAATCCTGGTTATGTCTCATTTCTAGTTATTTTTCACAAAGTCTTTACTCCTTAGTTGGTTACTTAAACACTGGTAATTTTCACCATGATACATAATAATATACCATTATACTATGTACATGCATTCATTTTTGACACAACTTAATCCAAATGAGGGTCATAGGAGCCTGTGCCAGAAGCACTGAGCAAAGGACAGGAATCAGCCCAGAATCGGGGTGTGCATTATAAGGTTTTAAAAGGTCTCAATAAACAATAACATGTCCATTTGATAACCGCTTTTACCTGAAAATGGTTATAGGAACCTATATTGGCATAATAGGAGTAAGGCAGGAAAAATGAACTGACATTATGCAAATCCGCCACTTGGCATGAATATCTTCACTGGGTTATTTTAGTAGAATGTATTTAAACTGAAGAAGGAAACTCAACTTTTAGAAGAAAACCCGCCCAGAGAGAGCATGCAAACATCAATGAGAAAGCATTACAGTGTAATCAATAGTCAGGCACTGTAATCCTGGTTATGTCTCATTTCTAGGGATTATTCTCAAGAGCTTTACCCCTTATTTGGTGACTTAAAGACTGGTCATTTTCACTATGATATATATTAGTAGACCGTTATACTATGCACATGCATTCATTTTTGACAACGCTTAGTCCAGATCAGAGTCATGGGAGCTGAAAGCAGTGCCAGTAGCACTGAACCAAAGATAGGAGTCAGCCCTGAATGGGGGATACAATTGTTCAATTTACTGTATATTGATAAGGTTTCTAATTGCTTATGCTTAAGATCTTGCTCTTGGTATTAATTCAGAATGTTGATTGCATTGTGTGCAGGTTGACTATGCATCACTTTTCATATTTGGATGTAAAGATGGAACTCCATATTAATGATAACACAACAGAGACCTACCCATAACGCCTGGGTCACACACCTTGCTCTGCCAGTGGGGTTTATATATGGAGTGTGAGAAAGCAAATACATGTCAGGAGGCCTCTACTGCTGGTTACATATTGAAACTAATTCTTCAGGGTTGCACATACGTGTTTGTTACTTTAAATGTATTCAGCTGACATGGCTCATACAGTAGGGAGCTGGGAAGCAACTTGCCAGGGAATTAAAGACAATGTCTATCAGCCTGAAAAAAGGCTAGGTAGTCTGTGTGAACAGAAGCCAAAATGCTAGGCTGACTGTCATAAAACATCTCCTAATGCATAAGCTGAGAGGTCAAGGAAAAAGTCATAACTGGGCTCGCCATGATGCTGCAGTATATGATGGCCTCTGTCCTTTTGGGTAACCTCTGACTTAAAAAGCATGTGATAAACACATGAAGGAGGAACAAAAAGGACCTCTTCTGCTCGTGGTAATCCAGTTTTAGCTGAGGAGAACGATGTGTGACTTATTGGTGGGATAGCTAGAGGACTGACATGACTGGATGTGAAGGAGTATAATTTATAAGAGGTGATAAAAATGGGTATGAGGTCACCCATTATGGAAAAATGAATGGCTGGATTGTTTAGCTGCATGTATAAAGAGCATGTGTTGCATGTTTTATATTTGCGCAAAGGGTTTCAAATGGATAAAAAATAAATAAATAATAAAAATAAAATAAAAAAGATAAGAAAACTCTGTTTGGCCTTCAAAAACGTAGTGTTATAAATAAGTAGAATTTTTACTTTACTGTAAAAATACTTTACTTCACTGGTCTGAGAAGAAAGAAAGAAAGAAAGAAAGAAAGAAAGAAAGAAAGAAAGAAAGAATTACATCCGATGCCAAATATTGTAAATTGTTGTTAATATAATTACAATATGAAGTCTCACATCAATACTTACAGTAGACAAAAAATATGCAAATACTGTTGCTTATTTAACAGATGCTTATTTAAGTTTGTTTGTCTATATCATAATTGTGGCAAAATAAGATCTTTCTTTTACTTCTAACAAAACAAATGTATGCATGGAGCAACATTCCGATGCTTTTCTCGGACTTAGTTAACTGATTTGAAATCTGGAGCATTTTTAATTATTTATTTGCTTCATCAAAGAGACAGATATAACATTTTGGTTTTTACATATTTTGTCACAGTGGTAAATGTGACGTATGACTGAGATTTGCTCAGACCGCTACACCACTGTTTGTATAGATGACACATTCAGGCAGAAGCTCTGCTGCCATTTCAGTTGCTCGTGCTGACTGATAAAGATCTGTTTTGCCAACAGGAGTGTCTATCGGATATGTAAAAGAGAAAAATACTGAAATGGCCTCTTTTAAGCTAAATATGAACCTGTAAAACTAACCTGTAATTGAACTTATACAGAATGTTTCTCTGTCTGTTTAGAGGACACATAATATGCAAGAGAGAATTGCTTAGTTTAGGATGGATTATAACATTTATTGATCCATCCATTTTATAAACAAACTTGCCAGGGCAGAGCCATGAGGCAGCTGGAGTCTATCCTAGCAACCAAAGGGTGTGGGCATGAACAAACCCTGGACAGGGTGCCAGTCCTTCGTAGGGTGAACACACACAGATATTTACAATCATCAAATCACCTAATCTGCATGTCTTTGGACTGTTTAGGAAAACAAAGTAAACTAATGTAGTTGCACATGCAAACTCCACGCAGGGAGCACGCAGTGTGTGACACCCAGAATGCGAGGCAGCAGCACTAACATTGTCTCACCATGCTACGTATTTGTCAATAATTAAAATATTTATATTAGTTGTGGCCTTAAAAAAATAAGGAAAAAAGCCATTTATTTGAAACTTGTTTTATTAATAAAGTGCATCTGTTTAGGGGGCAAGGCTCCCCTTTCCATCCCTTACACTCTGCTCATGATTATGTCATACTTCAGTATTCAAGCTCAAGATCTCAAGGTGTACAATGATTTATAAGCTATGTATATTCTGAATATAGCTACGAGTCACAGGTCCTGGACTTAGTTTCTGGTGTGCTCATAATTTCTGTGAAGTTTGCATTTTGTTTAAGTTTCCATCTGGTTTTCCTCCAAAATTAGGAAATCAAGGTCCAAACATGTAGAATGTTAGGTTAATTTGCAACATTAATGGCAATGTGGTGCAAGTTGGTTAGACGTGTACAAAAAATTTCACTGCGCTGTGTACATGTGACAATACTACTATTACTGCTAATAATACTATTTCCTTTGCTACTACCTCCAGGGGGTTACACAGTGCATCCCATAATGGACCCTGCCCATTTAATTAGATGTTGATTCCATGGGCCTCTCTTGAAATGATGTTACCAGTCCAGCACACCACATCGAAGTTGTAGTAGAATATGTTAAGGATGTCATTACCCACATTAAAAGCATGAATTCTCCTAAGAGAAAACAATCTAGTCTGTCATTGATGTGGATTCTCAAGTACTTGTAGCAGTGCACCACCTCCACATCTACTTCCGGAAAAATGACAGGTCATAGAGGCTCATTGGTGCGGCGAAAGTCAACACCCAGTTCCTTGGTTTTGGTTATATTCAGTTGCAGGCAATTCTTTTTGAAGAAACAAAGTCCTCCTACAGTCTGCCTCATCACTCTTATCAATACACCCCATAAATGCAGAATCGTCAGAAAATTTCTGCAAGCGACATGACCTGGTGTTATATTTATAGTCTGAGGTGAACAGAGTAAAGCAGAGAAGGAGACAGGACTGTTCCTTGTAGTGCATTTTCCCATTAACAAGGAAAGCTGGATGGTATTGAAGGCACTGGAGAAATCAAATAACATGATCCTCACAGTGCTGCCAGCTTTGTCCAGGTGACAATAAGCCTTGTGGAGCAGATAGATAATTGCACCCTACATTCCAGTCTTTGCCTGATAGGGAAACTGCAGTGGGTCCAGGTGGTCTACCACAAGAGGACTCATATAATCCAGGACCAGTCTCTCGAAAGTCTTCATGATGTTAGACGTAAGTGCCACTGGTCTGTAGTCATTATCTGCCTTCTTTGTAACAGGAACAATGGTACTTTTTTTCAGAATGAATGCAAATAAAACTTAGTGCCATTATGAACAATGCTGCACATCCTCTCTCTGACATATGTCACACATGTGCGCATGGGAGCCAGCCACAGGGACCAAAAGAAGAGAATTCCATGCCCAGCCACTGGTTGGTGCGGTTTATTCAACCCTCTTATTTTGTCCCGCAGACCAGATACTGGAAATCCTACCTGAATACGAAGATGTAACTTCCGCCTTGGCTCTGAGGATGTCACTTCCTGTCCAGGCCCCAAGGACGACATCACTTCCTGTCCCGGCCCCGAGGACAACATCACTTGCGCAAACCTCCCTATAAACCCCACTCCCTTCCTCTGTTGATCAGTTCTGTTTTGGACTTCGTTCTGAACATTGTTGTGCTGAATACTTTGTCTTATTTTGCAGTGTGGAACGTGGCCCAGACACAGACAGGCGGACAGTGATGGTTCAAACACCCACACATGTTTATTATACATACTCTTATATACAGTGCAACACAACCCCAAACTCCCCCAAAGTCCAGGCCTCTTCATCCAATGCCTCCTCTTTGTCTCTGGCTGCCTCCACTCCTCTCCTCCCAAGCTCCGTCCTCTTCCACCCGACTCAAGCCAACGAACGGAGGCAGGCATCCCCTTTTATGACCACCCGGATGTGCTCAAGGTGCCTCCCGACAATCTTCCGCCGGCACTCCCCAGTGTGGCAGAAGTGCCGGCTGCGCACCTGCAAGCACTCTGGGTGTCCCCGATCCTCTTCCCCCCAGCACTTCCGGGTGTGGCGGAAGTGCTGAGGTCCAGGGCTCCATAGGCATCAGGGCACCCCCTGGCGGTGACCACGGGCCCCTACAGGGCTTGCGCTTCAAAACTCTGTACCCGTGGTCCCCATAGCCTCCAGGACGGTCGCCCCCACATGGTCGGGGGGAAGCATAAGCTCTCCTCCGGTCCTCCGGGGCGTCCCGGCCAGGTACCACCCCCAGCCACCTGTGACAGCAGCCAAGGTCAAGTACATGGGTGGCTGCCCCAATCGTTTGTTTTGTGTCAAGTCTCTTTATTTCACACACATTAATACTGAGGAATTTCAGCCAACAAATTATTCAGCAAAAATGTGTTTCAGGAAACGCTACTGGGGCTCCTTTAAGCCAATAGCAATATGTCTGCATAATACCTCACTGTGACTGTGACAGCCAAGGCAGAAGTTTTCTTTCTTATTTGTCATTCTGATGTGTGTTCACGCCATACTGTGTGTGCGTTTATTTAGTGAGCTTCTGTAAAAAGCCAAATTCCCCCTGGGTGCAAATAAAGTTCTGTCTATCTAATTTGTCCCAAGATGTGTGATTTCAGATTGTGCATGGGACAGTTACAGTTTTCTTCAAGTGTGCAATTCTTTTCGTTCACTTGATTTACCTACTGACCCAGCATGGTTTAGATTGCATTACCCTGTTAAGCATTACACATTTAGAATCTTTTTTATTGCTCTGTTCATATTGTACTACATTTTTGCAGCCAACCTTTTTTTTTGTAATATTCCTCACAGCAGATCAAAAAATGGTAAAGAACAGATTTTGTTTTTTATCATGGATATAATCTTGAACACATGGGTGAATGAGGTGAAAATTAACAGCTTGTTAGAGCAACACGTCAACAGTATGATTAAAGTTGATTTTACAGATATGTTTTTGCCAGTACAGCCTAATGCCTAAGGATTTGGACTGGAAACTGCAAGTTTTGATGTTAAATGAACATCACTGACTTGTTGTGTAATCTGAAGCTTGCAAAGAGCAATAATGTATAAATATTTTGGAACTGTGGCCTTTATCTTCTAAAGGTGGTTATAGTTTTGACATAATGGGAATTGTCTGCAAAGGCTCTGAAAAGTAGTCAGATTTTTCTTCCAGTAGAAGAATATTAGATATGTACATATGCACTTCATCAGAGTAAAGAATGATTTACAAAACAGTATGAACTTGGAAATTTGAACAAATCATTTTTAAAGTAATTTTTTACAGATTTGTACATTTAATTAAAAAAAAGTGATGCACTGCTTGCTTAATTGAAAATCACACATAATGTCTTAAAACGGTTTGAGTACTGTATGTAATTGTCTGATGGGGGAAATTCTTGTAAATTTTAATCAATTTGTTTTCTTGACAAATTGTACCCATTACAGAATTTTGGGTAGCCAGAAATTATCTTAAAAGTATCAAACCAGGACAGGGTGCCAGAGAATTCTTGGGCCCACTCATGCTCTCACATTTACATTCATAAGGAGCCATATTCCAACTACCAATTAATCCTATCCACATAACTGATTTTTTTTTAAAGAGAACTGGATTACCTTGAGAGGATCCTTTGCAGTCTAAAAGAGAATGTTCAGCCTCCACAAAAAAGGAGACTTGGTGTGGGAATTAAACTCAGTTTCAAAGAGGTACCAGCACTAACTACTGTGCCACTGCACTGCCCAAACCCTAGAGTGCTTCTCTCTAAAGCAAGACAGTCAAAAGGAATTTGGAGCCAGAAATAGAAAAAAAAAGTAAATATAAAGGAATTTTGCTGATATTTCATTGTGTTCACTTTTTATGTATAAAACACTGATCCTTTCTACATTCCAATACATGATTGCTAAAAAAAGCAGCAAGCACTATTTTTACCAGTGCTACTTGTACGTATCACACATTCTGACTGTCACTTCTGTTTCAGTACAGTTTTTTTTCCTCAAAGTGGGATTTATCTCACAGGTTGGGTGTCTGAAACTTGAGGCCATTATACTTTGAGCAGAATTTGTATTCAAACAGATATGATTGAAGACAGGGCTTCACACAATTAGATTATGTTTGCATAAATGCACTGTTATGTAACTGAAATCTTAGCTTCAAGAGAAAACGAAATTCTAGGAAAGTGCCAAATTACCAACACTACTGATAGAAAGTGTCCTTTTTAACCACTGAATCCTGCATCTGTGCCAACTAAAATCCTTAAAAACTAAGAGGGGTGTGCAGACAGAACCCTGAAGGTCAGGCGGTGAGGAACATAAGCCAGAATGATCAACATGGGGCCTTGCACTTGTTCTGCACCTACATGCAGCTTACACTGAGTTGTGGAAGGGATGGTTGCTTGACGGCATGACAGGAAGCTTGACTTTCTGATTGTCATGTCCACTGTTCTGTGGAGACGCCATGATCATTTTCTTTATCCTGACCCTAGAAGTAGATAGATAGATAGATAGATAGATAGATAGATAGATAGATAGATAGATAGATAGATAGATAGATAGATAGATAGATAGATAGATAGATAGATAGATAGATAGATAGATAGATAGATAGATAGATAGATAGATAGATAGATAGATAGATAGTTTATTAATCCCAAGGGAAAATTCACAATGTGACCATCTTCAGTTGTAATTCCATGATCTGTCAGTTGAAAGGCAGCTAATGCCTCCATGGCTAATTGCAGTTTGTGGTAGATATTAGAAATATTAGGAAATATCATGAAGTTGTGCTTTGTTGATTTTTTTCTTCAATTTCTGTTGATGTTTTTGAGGGCATTTAATTTGGACACTGTAAATGTCCTTAAAGTTGTATGCATTCATGTCTGTTCCTGAAGAGCCCAATGTAGTTGCAGTAATTATAAACGTATAAAAATATATGAGGGCTGATCGATAATTTATCTACATTATTATGAAAATAAAACCTGATATTTAAACTTGCCTCATTACTTTTCAATGCAATCCCCCTTGACTTCAAAACAATTGGTCCACTTTTCCTCCAATGATTTCATCCTTTCAGGATAGAAGGTATCATCTTGGTCCTCCAGGCAGTTCATTACCACCTCTTTAAAGTCATTATCATTAGGAAATCACTATCCAATTTGGAAATTCATTTCAATGTGTGTCTGGTTGAACTTGTATTTGTGTTGTGATGTGTGAGTCGGTGTCTTGCACCCCAACGTTGAGGGTGAGTCTCAGTACTTTAGCAAAACCAGCTTTATTCAACTCAAAACAGGAACAGTAAGGTTATTTATTGTATCAGGATCTATCATTCTAATATACTGTACACAGACACAGCAAACAGGCAGGGTTGGGGCCAGGTCAGTAGCCAAGTTATAATGTTCCCTGCATCACTCATCGGGCGACTGGTGCTTTGCGCGTGGCAGCAGTCAGCTTGTAGTTATTTCTATGGCACTACGAACCTGCGGTTGCAATGGTGAAGGACACACAGTCCTCAACAGACGCGGCAGTTGCGCTTCTGCGTGTAGTTCCATTGGGGAAGGTCTCAAAAGTTCTCACAGCATAAATCAGAGACTGTGGGTCCTTCCTTCTGACAGCATTGCAATGTTCCTGTATACAAGTTCCTGTTACTAGTGTTTCTGGTGTTTGTCCCAAGACACACATTTAAATGGGACTCAGTGCAAGTAAAGTTCAAGGCTAATACTAAAAGTGCCAGAGAACTGGCCAAATCGTGGCTATCCAATGGAAATACCATTAACAGACATTTGGACATGCATATGCTGGCTTGAAAAGGAGAATATGCACATAATAAATAAGACTTTATGACCAACACCCTCTGAACCACCCAACACATCCACCTACCCTTTCCTCCTATATTGCCTTGGATTCCTGTATGTCTAATCATTTCCCTCTGATGATGACTCCTGATAGGAGTTGAAAGCTTAGGAATAAAAAACTATTTTAGGATACATGATTCATTTTCTCCCTTTGTGGATTTCCAGCTATAAATATGCAAGCCGTATCACAGACCTTCACTTCCACAATACATAGAGCAAATTATTTTATTCCATTCTGTTTTCTTGTTCTGGCTAACAGTACTTTGTATGTGTTTGTACCTTTCAATCATTAAAATGGTGTGTAAGGAAGCTGTTTGAATTCATGTTTAAACATTACATTCTTTATCATCACATTCTCAGCTTCTTTTAATGCCAACATTTCTGCCTGATTGTTTATTCCTTTGCCTGTTTATCTGACTGAAATCAGGCTTAACTCAAACATATATTGATATTCAAACTGACCCTATCCAATTCTGCGTTGAGGAGGACCACAGCGTATGCACAGGTAAGTTTGGGAGCAAAGCAGGAATGAACCCCGGATGATGTATTGGTTCACACTCACACACCCTCACTCACTCATACAGTTCCAGTTGATTTAGTCTATGCAACTTTTAGATGTAGGAGGAAGTTAGAATATATGGAGAAAATCTAATAGGACATGAGTGTAGAAGTTGACCTTAGGTACTGTTAGGAAAGCAGCAAGGTTAACATCTGTGCCGTGATGCCATCCTGCTTTGCAATGAGTAAATATAACTTTCTCAAACTTGCTTATTTCAGTTCAGGGTAGGTGCAAGTAAGGAAAAGGCCTTAAATGTGGTGTCAGTTCATCACAGGGCCAAGTAAAGCCGATGTCACATTAAATAGGTATATTAGATTTGCTGAATGCAGTTACTGATCTCATTTTCTGGGACCATGTCAGTTGAAATGACTGGAAATTGCTGCCCATATCTACTGTGCATAACCAGTTGAGTGCCCACTTTGCAGCGCAGGTCTGCTTGTCCCTTTTTGAGACTGCCAATAACATGCTACCTGACATAGCACAAAGGTTTAACTGATTAACAAGTGTGACAGACTGGGGGCACTATCGTCCCCTTGAACCCTCTGATCAGATGCCAGACACCAGATAAAAGTCCAATTATTATTTATTTTATAATAATAATGTGCACCAAGCACCCTCCACTCCACAATACTCATAAATACTACAATTCTCAATAACAATAAACAATCCTCCACTCCCAGACGCGTTGCCACCCTTCCTCCCGACTCAGCTCGTCCGTCTGGGATTTCCCAGAGTCCTTTATAGTCCACGACCCGGAAGTGCACCTGATCCTTCAGTCCATGTGATTACCCAGCACTTCCTAGTCAGATGAAAACTCTTCTTCTTTATCCCGGAAGTACGTCGTTTCCTCTGTCGCTGTGACTAAGACGTACTTCCGGGTTATAGGACAAATAACAGTCCCTGGGCCTCCCTGCAGCGACTCCTGGCGGCCCCCATGGTATCCAGAAGGGCTGTGCATTAAAACTCCACTGTCCAGGATTCCCTGCTGGCATTCGGGGCACCTCCATGCTGCAAGGAGGGCTCCATCTGGCGGCCTTGGGGTATTGGCTGGGATGAATGGCCGGCCATATCTCACACAAGTATGCCAGGTTTAGTAATAATAATAATAATAATAATTCATTACATTTATAGCCATAGTCTCCGCTGTTTTTGTAATTTTTCTGTTCTGTTTTAGTACATAAAACAAAAGATAACAGAATAATGATCTTCACTTCTGATTGTGAGGTTCAAAATAGGCATGTTCCTTATCATTCGTCACTGCAGTCTATGCATTATACTTCTGGATGAGCATTCATTGGTTGTCAGATTGTGGTAAGACAGTGGCCCATGGCAGCGCAAGTTTTAGCTTAAAATGGTACAGGAGCACTCCTCTGCAAGGTGAAATCACTACTGGATGTTTGATGGGGAAATCGGCTGGCCACAAATTCATATGTAAGTGCAGTCAGCTCAGCTGTTCCCATTGACATTTAGCAGGTTGTCAGATGGAGCACTTTCGCCCACAAGGAGTATGAGAAGAGCTCAAACAGGATAGACAGAGAAGGTAGAAATGAAAGGAAGGAAAAAAAGACAAGGAGAGTAGGAGCAACACAGAATAGAAGGTAGTCGAGATCATGGCAGAGCAACTGCGAAAGAGAGGAGGCTCCAGATGGAGCGAGCAGACGGCGCTCCAGGGTAGTGTCACTCCTGTTGAGTGTCCAGAGTAGCAGGAGGGATTAGCTGCTCTGAATGGGCTCCTGCTGAAGGACAAGGGATGGTGGAGGGAGACAGGAACAGGACTCACTGGGTCTTTGCAATCATTGAGGTATGGCAGCGAGGAATCACGTCGGAAAAAGAAAGGTTTACTGCATTTGCCAGCTGGTGTCTCTGTTTGTTGAGGAAACCTAGCTGAGCAGAGGAGATGAGATGCTGATTTAGAAAGAGGTGCAGAGTGTAATAATTTGTTTTTAATGTAAGACTTTGTTTTAATTCTTGATTTTAATATAATTGAAATATATAGTAATGGCTGATTTTAACCTCAGTGAACAATATTTTTTATTTATTATTTATTTATGTATTTACTTATTTACATTTTAAAGACTTTTTTAGCGATTTTCAGTTGTGCCCTTCATTTACATAATCTTAGTAAACTGAAGGCAGTCAATAGCATCCTCTCATGAATCCCACCATTTAATGTGACATACCCAACGACTCACTCCAACAAGTCTGTGACTCCCTCTGATACAATCAAACAGGTTTGATTTTGTCTTTAGTTGTAGGGGCAGGCTATGTGTGAATGAGAGCTGACAACCAATGAATGCTTATCTGGAAGTACAATATATTTAATGTAGCAATGAAGAATAAGGAATGTGGGTGTTTTCTACATCACAAACAGAAGCTAATCTGTCTTATGTCATATGTTTAACGTACCACGACAGAATGGAAAAAACATAATAGAGCCAAATCTGAGGCTGAATTCGCCATAGATGTTAAACCTTCATATGACACTGGCTCCATCAGGCAGCAAGCATTGGCTGTCAGACAAAGGAGTGAAAAGGTCAGTACTCAGCCAGTAAATGTGATATCTGCAACAGTTTTCAGTTATTCAAATTGACATGGTTCAGTGATGAAATTGATAACTGTGCAAGATTCATCTCTACCACTTCAATATAAAAGGCTTACAAATTGTTCTCTATTGCAGCCTCCTCATCTGTCCTTGGGAATGTGCTTTGCTGCATTAAACAAAACTGTCTTTGAAATTGCATTTGCATTTAGTGTGAGATGTAGGTAGCCCTCATATGGGGTTGAAAGCTGTGACTCAAATTTAGGCTGAGGTAAAAAAGTTCATCTGGACCCTGCGCTGTTAGTATTGCTATTGCCTATAACAGGCTAAATATCAAACAGTCTCACAGTATGCTGCAGCCAGAACAGGTGAGGATTAAGGTGCAACAAACACTTCTTTGTAAAGAAGTTTACAGAAGGCCCTTTATTTAGCTGCTGTCATTTGAGTTAACCAAATTCTTGCTGATGTGGTGATCCTCCTCCTCTGATAGCCTTCATGCAGGCAGTGGTTTTATGAATTGGTCCTTTCAAGAGTTTTGCGATAGTAGTTGAGATATTGTTTCTAAATGTAATGAGTAATTGTAATCTAATTTATTAACCTTAACTTAGCCCTAAAATTAACAACATTTGAAAAGGCGGTGAAACTGAAAGTGTGTCTGTTGGTGTTATTTTATAGTCAGGATTTGTTCACTGCCTAAGGTGTGCTCTCTTTTTAACACTTTTTTTGCATTCTGTGAATGCTGTTTTTGATTATGGTATTGTTTGTTTTTTTATTTACTGTCCTAATTAATATTTTGTTTAAATTATTCTTTGACATTTTGATTTGTTCTTTTGATTATGTACCTGTTGTGAGGGGTTCAGCCTGGACACAACCACATGGACACCTACTCTTCATAATGACACACACTTTTGTTTAAACAAGTGTCCCCAAACACCAGTCCCGCAGCACAGTGTCCCACCAGTCCCACAGCACAGTGCTCCCACACCACAGCACCCTTCCTTGGGCCTTTCACTGTCTGTGGGCCGCCTTTCCTCTCTTCACGGGAGCTTCGTCCTGCTCCCACTCCCGACTCTAGCTCCCCGATTGTAGGGAGGAGGCCCCTTTTATCCCCACCCGGATGTGCTCCAGGTGCTTCCTGATGTTCTTCCAGCAGCACTTCCTGGTGTGGCGGAGGTGCTGCCCTTGCACCCGGAAGCACTCCGGGCGTTCCTGGAAGGTCCTTCTTCCACCTGCCCAGGTGTGGCGGAAGTGCAGGTTTCCCAGGCTCCTCTGGCGGCAGCCACAGGCCCCAATAGGTTTCAGCCTCCTGGCTCTGTCCCCGTGGTCCCTTCTTTATCCAGGGTGGTTGCCACCTTGGGGCCCAGGGAACGAATAAACCGCCTCCTGGTCCTTCCAGGCATCCCTGCTGGGTCTGCCCCCCAGCCTCCTGTGACACTGTGTACATGCATATGTGTGTTGAGCCCACCCCCAGGGCCATTTAAAAGCATAGCAGAAATAATGCTGTGGTAGCATTAGATTAAACTTCTATTCTTTGGCTTTCTCTTGTTTTTGAATTTTTCCAACTATTTTTGGATTCTCTGGACTTTTTGCCATTGTTTTAATGTACTGTTCTTTGGATTCCGTACTGGCTTTGTTTTGTCCTGGTTTGTCTATTTTAGTCATTTCATTTTTGCTTGTATTTTGGTCTCTTTTGTAGTACTAGAGTGTTGTACCTTGTTAGCCATTATGAATGTAGTGAGAAGTGAAGCATAGTGACACTTTTTATTAGCTAACTAAAATGACTATAATATGCAAGCTTTCGAGGCAACTCAGGTCCCTTCTTCGGGTTGTTTTGGAAATATATGTTTATACTTTTATTTAATAAACTTTTAATTATAGAAAGGAAGACTATTTTGGTTCTGTTGGTCAGAAGTTTTACAGTTTTCCTCTCTCCCTTCAAAAGTTTTGTGATTATTGAAGTCTTAAAGCCTTATTCCCTTTTTTTGGGCCTGTGCAGGTTGAAATCCTGCTTCTTGAATTTGGGGTTAGGCTAAGTTTGTTACTAAGCCTCATCTGGAGCCTTGCGGCCTAGCTTTTGAAGTAAAACCTGTTCTTGAGAAACAAACAATCAGACAATCAAACAAAACATTCATCAAGCATACTGTAGTTGAACTTACTGGAGCATCATGATGTTTCAAAAAATGCTTGAAAATATCCATTCCTAAACCCATCCCCTGTATGAATGTTGAATTAATTGGAGGACAAGGTGTGCTCATTCTTCATTGGTTCAAGAAGATGCTGCTAGGAGTGAAGAAGAATGAGAAGCCATAGTAGAAAATGTTAATGAGTTTTTGGAATTTTACACATATTTATGTCTTTCTGTTCCATGGGTGAGGGCACAAAGAAGGAAAATAAGCAGAAGAAGTGTGTAATTTGAAGCAGACAGAGTTCAAAACCAGGAGATCAAATTGTAAAAATACAAAGCAGAAGACAGGAATCAGAAAGCAAGAAACAAGAGCAAATGATAAGTCAAATAATTAAATTGCAAGGACAAGACACATAATGTGTTTTGGAATCCTAAACTTGGATGCCACGGCTCTTTTTGGACAACCCTTAAACTTATCACCAGTTCAGACTTTGTCAGTGCAACATTTCCCGTGCCATACTGGGATTGTTCCCATGGATATGAGAGACATGGACAACACAAAATAGCATTTTCTCGGTCCTCTCCAGATTTCGTTCGACACCTCAAAGACTTCCATGTTAGGATAACTGGTCATTCTATACTGAAATCAAGAGCTGGTGTGAGTGTAAGTGGGCCCAGCAATGGATTGTGTCTTGTCCATGGTTGATTTCTGCTTTGTACCTATTGCTGCTATGATAATTGCTAGCACCCACAACCCAGAGGTGGATTAATTAGATTTGAGAATGTTATTTTTACTGGGAGTAAATATGATAATGGTTTAGTTCTACTGGGATACCAGTAAGAGTCCCAACCCTCAGTTCCCCATTTGTGTGCCTAATAGTATTAATCATAGCAATGCAAAATATTTTACGAAATGAGCAACCCAGAAATACTCATTCATTTGCATACTCCTATTTAAATTCATTGAAATACTGCAGTTAATTTCTGACCTTTCACAGTGTCTCATTGCTGAGAAATATTTGAGTAACCTTGACACATCGTGACCTTATTCTTCTTTAAGAATGCTGAACTATATACATGATGCAACATGCACTCACAGCACAATAATAAGGTAATTTAAATTGTGTGGGCTTTGTTGGCACCTAGTTAATGAAGCAGTGGGATGGATGGAGATAAATTTAAAAAGTGTTAGTGGCTATAATAAGAAATTAAATAATGCTCAAAATAGAAGGAAAAAGATACTTAAATAAGCTCAGGTTTCCCAGTCAGAGACTAAACCACATGTTTTGACAATAAGTAAACCATTAGTTTAATGAGTTATATTGTATTATGCTGAACCCTACGTTTTGCTGGCTAATTCTATACATATTAGTGGCTAACCACAAGGTAAGCTACAAAGTATTTCTAAAGGCCTTCAAGTAATTTAAAGCTTTGTTTAAAATATTAACCTCATGTTTTAGGCATGTTTAAGTATCTTCATTACTGACTTAATTTATACCTTGAATTAAAAAACTACACTCTATACTCTGTCCACCCATCTGTTTCCTTAACCTGCTTAGTAAATGCAGTTTTTCAGGAATTTTGAGGTGATCCCAATAGCACAGAATGTATGGTGGAAACTAATCTGAAAGGGAATGACAGTCCATCACAGATAATAACCACTCACAAGCGACCTATGTACAGTCACCAATGAACATCATATGCTCATCATCTGGGGAGAAAACATGAGTACCCATGAAAATTTACACTAATAATAAGAAAATATAGAAACATCACACGGAGATGACTCAAACCCAGGGTACTGGAGCTGTGATAGCAGTGCTAAACATGGAGCTGCCTTATTTATTTAAATTATATAATCCTCTAATTGAAAAAAATGGATGCTTGGGTGTATCATATGTCTGCTATGTGGAAAAAGCATGATAGGTGAGCTTCACCAAAAGGTAACTACAACAATGTAGTCTATCAGAATCAGATTCCGAAAACTTTATTAATCTTGAAGGATTGTAAAACTCATCTCCACATAGACATTTTCCATTTTTAACACACAAAGGAGAATTTAACAAGAAAACAAAGACGAGGTAGCACAGTGGTGCACTGCGTTAGACTTCCATGCTTGTGTACTGTTTAGATGAAGTTTGTGAATTTTTTTTTTGTCTTTGCATGGAATTTTTCTCCCAGTATTCTGGGAGAACCTGAACCAGCCCTATACCTTATGAAAGCCCCAAGCAAGGTTTCACCATGTAATTAATATCTTTTAAAAATGAACTCCAAATAATTACAATATACAGAACCCCAATGTGTACTGTTGGACACATACATAAGGGAGTGTCTTTCCGGGTTTTGGTAACATAAGAATGGCAGAACCTACAGGTGGTGCAACACAATTGCTGACTCCTTCTCCTTTTTTGTCTTTAGATTGGAAGAAGACCTACAGGGGGTTCTCTGGCGTCACTTCTGTTCTCAGCCTGGAGGTCCCGCTTATTCCACCATGCCATCTATTTAAGATTTAAATCAAAAGAAATTCAGCATTCAGAATCAAACTCGTAACTTTCGAAAACGAAGCTCCCTCTACAGAAGTGACCTAAAAAGACAAAGAAGAAATCGTACACACTATGTCCTGTTATTTTATTACCTTGACTCTGTTTTGTTGAATTCCAGTATTAAACATGGTTGCAGTGGTGGTTTTCAAAGCCTTCATCATGTCTTTTTTATATTTACAACACATATACATAAACACCTCTGGTTTGATCAGTTAGGTTTTTTTGGATACAGTAGTATTACCACTGTCTAAATAATATGTACACCAATACCAATTATAATTTTGGTAATCACACCTAAGAAAGGATATTATATTGCAAATTACACTAAAACTAATAGAGGGTAAGACATATTTTCCAATAAGACAACTACATTAATGGCAACAAAGTGGAAAATAATAAAAGTGTAAGCAGCTCATTACCAAGAACAAAAATATTTCAAAAGTGCATTCATCACAACAGTTACAGGTTCATCATATTAAGAAAGAAAAGACATCCATCCATTTTCCAACCCGCTGAATCCGAACACAGGGTCACGGGGGTCTGCTGGAGCCAATCCCAGCCAACACAGGGCACAAGGCAGGAACAAATCCCAGGCAGGGTGCCAACCCACCACAGGATACACACAAACACTAGGGCCAATTTAGAATCGCCAGTCCACCTAACCTGCATGTCTTTGGACTGTGGGAGGAAACCGGAGCGCCCGGAGGAAACCCACGCAGACACGGGGAGAACATGCAAACTCCACACAGGGAGAACCCGGGAAGTGAACCCAGATCTCCTAACTGCGAGGCAGCAGCGCTACCACTGCACCACCGTGCCGCCAAGAAAAGACATATTAAGTATATTAAGAAATAACTCTTTTTACTAAGTTGTGAGTAATAGTTGTGTATCAACTGTCATACCTTGCCACAGTCACCTTAGTGATGAAAATTATTGAACACATTTTAATCTTTACTTGTAGATGTCTCTATCATGATACCATCATTATTATCATGGACTTACCACAGTAGTACTGTACAAGTACTTGCTAACTTCAATAACCAGCTCTTATGTAAGTAACATTTTTGTACTTTACATAAACCACTAGTTGTCAAATGTGTTCTAGAATTTGACCAGAAATATTGATAACTGAATAGTGTTAATTCCTTCCATAGTTTCAAAACTAGGCTATAATTTTTCTATAGATAACTGTCGGAACAGATAATATTCCAAAGGCATATGTTTTAAGTACAAATCAAAAAAATGAAAGAAAGTTATCTTTAAGCTCATTACGACCACATTTTCTCTCAATTACCTTTCAAGAGGACAGAGAAGGAAAAAGACTTAATATGAAGTAATCACTCAAAATACCAAAATACCACAAGGGTTATCAGCGGTCAGCATATTCAATTAACTTAGGACATTAGTCAATGCCAGCCAGATGTTTGTATAGTGAATTGAACTAGTGAATATAACTTCTCAAAACCTCTTGATCCATTTCAGGGCCACAGGGTGTGGTAGCCTATCCCTACAGCACTGTGTGCAAAGCAGAAAGCAAGCCTGTCCAGTGTAGCCCACACTCACACACACATGGCCAGTCTGGAACCCCTGATTAACATAATCTGCATGAATTTCATAAGCTGCAAAGATAAACAGAGTACCTTGAGGAAAACCTGAGCAGACATAGAGAGTTGGTGAACTCCACACGGACAATGACCAGGCATGGGTTTATAAACCACAAAGCTAGATCTGTGAGGTAGCAGGTTTATCAGCTACAGCGCTGTGCCACATGTGATTTCATCTTTTCATTTCAACTGCCATCATTTTTAATACTAAGGAAAACAGGACAATATTTTGCCATTGATTTATGGCAGTTATGATAAAATGGTGTGCTAGCAGTATCTAATAAGTTATCACTATGGACTGTAATAACGTACTGCTGGGTGTCACTCTATATGGAGCTATCAGCGGATTAGAGATTGTTGTGATCCTCAGACTGTCTAATGAATAGTCATGTAATTTTGCACCAATAGGATCTGAGCAGGAAATTTTCTAAACCAAATAACTCAATGAAGCAGGTTCTTCATGACATCTTTTTAAATAAAAAATATTATGGACAGTCTGAGGTGAAAGAGAGATGCATGTGTGAAATGTGCAATTTTAATGGACCCTTATTTTTGGGGGAGGCACGGTGGCGCAGTGGTAGCGCTGCTGCCTCGCAGTAAGGAGACCTGGGTTTGCTTCCCGGGTCCTCCCTGTGTGGAGTTTGCATGTTCTCCCCGTGTCTGCATGGGTTTCCTCCGGGTGCTCTGGTTTTCTCCCACAGTCCAAAGACATGCAGGTTAGGTGCATTGGCAATTCTAAATTGTCCCTAGTGTGTGCTTGGTGTGTGGGTGTGTGTGTGTGTGTCCTGTAGTGGGCTGGCACCCTGCCCAGGGTTTGTTCCTGCCTTGTATCCTGTGCTGACTGGGATTGGCTCCAGCAGTCGCCTGTGACCCTGTGTTAGGATATAGCGGGTTGGATGATGACTGACTGACTGACTTATTTTTGGTGAACTTTAATGTTTTAATTATTTATTTTTTAAGATTGTTTTTAGTCTGATTTTCCTAGTCTATTAAACTCTATTTGTTTTTTTCTTACATGCAGAGAAACACATTGATTTAATTCTGCTGTTAAATTGTGCAACATAAAATGTATTATTACTGTTGTTATTTCTTAGATATACCTGTATTCAGCACTATTCTCCGATTTTTGACTCAGTGGTCTTTATCCAGCTTGACCTAGCAGTCTCCCCTTCCTCCATTATCCATCCATCCATTTTCCAACCCGCTGAATCCAAACACAGGGTCATGGGGGTCTGCTGGAGCCAATCCCAGCCAACACAGGGCGCAAGGCAGGGAACCAATCCCTGGCAGGGGGCCAACCCACCGCAGTTCCTCCATTATTTTCTTACTAATTTTGGTGTTGGACACAAACATCCTTCCTAACACAGGTCCAATTTATTTACTTTTTACAGCATGCAGAATAATATTCACATTATTCTAATCTAAAATCACATTAATTAATATATGGTACTGTTTGATCATGCAGGAAACAAAGTTATGAAATATTAATCACACTTTTGCAAACCTATAATATAATTTTTGTTAGGTTTTAAATGCTTTATTAATCTATGAATAGAAAGCACAACATAAGAAATTGCTTACAATTTTTCTATTTTTTTTTGCATCTGAATTTAGGATGTGGGTTTTCTCTGCAATATTACCTTCTTGGCAAACAAATATTAGCAGTGTTTTTTTCTGAATGATATGTTATAGCATCTGCATCATTAACCTGTACTCTGTTCCCAGCTACAAGATTACATAACACAAGATTCTCCAAGTTGCTTCATGCACATCATAGTCACAGAAGGCCAGAGTCTATCCAAGCAGTAATGGACTGTAGGCTGGAACTGGTTCTGGACAAGGAGAGAGTCCATCTTAGGCTCCATTCACACCAACAGGGTCAAACAGGATCAATTCAGAATGACCGGTAAACCTAACCTGCCTGCCTTTGGGGATGTTCTGTAAAAATACAAACAAAGAATTACCCAGGGGAAAGTGCATGCAGACACAAGTTCAGACCCCACATGGACAACAAACAGGCACAGGCTTCAAACTCAGGACATAGGATCCACAGAGCAGCAGCACTAACTAGAATCAGAATGTGATTTATTGGCCAAAAGTATGCATGCATACAATGAATTTGACTCCAGTTTTGGTGACTCTTCATTTATAAGTTTCATGATTGATATTGTGCTACTGTGCTACCCTCAGACGAGAGATGTACTAAACAGCATACATTTATCAGTTTCAAAAATTCTACAGGTATATATCACAATACTATTGTTTGATTAAATATTTGTTACAAAGCTCATTTTGTTATAAATAACACTGGAAAATTATGTAATAAGTAGTGTTAAACCACAGACAGAAAACTATTTTGCTTTACATTAACTGATAGGATCAACTATAACCATAAGTGCTTCTAAATCTGCATGCTGTCTTTGGCATACATACTGCACATTCTATCCAGATATAAGCAGCAGCCTTCCACATAGTCCTTGTTATGGGTGAGTTTTGTCAAGCTATGTTGCTTTGGTTCTTTTTTTTTTACTTATTTATAATCTGTTGATATAAGCCTTCCTTTGAAAAAAGGGACAGCTGTGATTCTCAAACTCTTTCTCCCACTCAGCACACATCCTTATCCTCAAATTATAATAAAGCAGACCTGCTAGTGATAGCACTTATCTGTGACTGTCCCTATAGCTTGAGAAGCTACTCATACTATGTTTCAGTGTGGGGTGCTGTGATAACATTGTACTGCTCTGATTCACTCCTTAACCTTCTTTACAATATTTATGAGCTATGGTGTAAATACATGACCTAGCTCTTGCAAGCAAAAATAAGTACTTACAGTAGGCTATCAACACCAGCATACCACTGGCTGGAAAAAGATTTCCGTTAGTATTTCAAAGTGATTAATTTTCACAGATAATATGAATATACAGTATTCTTGAGGATGGCAATTAATTAATAAACATTAACAATTGTATTATTAAACAAAATGCAATTAAACTGAAGTGTATTATGATTGAGTTGGAGTGGTTTTTCCTGTTGGACAAATTATTAGATAATTGTGGTAGACTTAATGTATTCTTCAGGGATAAGGTTAAGCAGTAGTCAAAGTCATAGTGAATGCCTTTTCAAATGAAAATATCTTTTAGCCAAATAATAAATCAGAATCAGAAGTCAAAACAAAGCCAAAAACCAGAATTGTTTCTAACAAAATGTCTTTATTTACTCCAGTACAAATCTTTGATGTGTTCTTTCTTTAGGAAGTCTTAAAGTTGGTACTGCTGTTCGATTTGCTATATATCACAAATCCTATGATATCATGTGTCATGTGGCATGTGATCACCCACTTAGCAAACATGTAGCATCATAACAACCTACACAAACAAAAGCACAGAACTACAGTGATCTTAGGAAGCAAATACATAATAAGACAACACAATAATATCATCTCTATATATATAAAATCCAATGTCTGTCTCTCTCTCTCTCTCTCTGTCTGTCTGTCTGTCTGTCTGTCTGTCTGTCTGTCTGCTTTTCACACGAAAACTACTTAACGGATTTAGATCAGGTTTTTTTCAGTAATTTGCTTGAACATTCCGATTGATTTTGTGACTTCCCATCCCATCGCGCTAAGTATCATAGTTTGCATGCAGGAGCCAATTTATTCGTGCTAATCTGAGACAGAGGCTGTGAGCCAAGGGGAGGGGGAAGCATAGCATCAGAAGTGGGGAGCGGGGTGGGGCCCTCCTCACTCATGCGCCAGCCTCCGTATGAGTCAGTCTACTTCTCACCACGTTTTGCAGTGTACCTGGCTTCCACTTAGACAGCAATACCTGTTTGTTTATTGATTTTTAACTTTGTCCTATATATAATATAATATACAGTGATCCCTCGCTATATCGCGCTTCGCCTTTCGCGGCTTCACTCTATCGCGGATTTTATATGTAAGCATATTTAAATATATATCGCGGATTTTTTGCTGGTTCGCGGATTTCTGAAGACAATGGGTCTTTTAATTTCTGGTACATGCTTCCTCAGTTGGTTTGCCCAGTTGATTTCATACAAGGGACACTATTGGCAGATGGCTGAGAAGCTATCCAACTTACTTTTCTCTCTCTCTCTCTTGCGCTGACTTTCTCTGATCCTGACGTATGGGGTATGAGCAGGGGGGCTGTTCGCACACCTAGACGAAACGGATGCTCGTCTAAAAATGCTGAAAGATTATCTTCACGTTGCTATCTTCTGTGCAGCTGCTTCCTGAAGCGACATGCTGCACGGTGCTTCGCATACTTAAAAGCTCGAAGGGCACGTATTGATTTTTGACTGTTTGTTTTTCTCTGTCTCTCTCTCTCTCTCTCTCTCTCTCTCTCTCTCTCCCTGCTCCTGACGGAGGGGGTGTGAGCTGCCGCCTTCAACAGCTTTGTACCGGCGGCGCTTCGCATACTTAAAAGCCAAACAGCCCTATTGATTTGTTTGCTTTCCTCTGTCTTTCTGACAGTCTGTGCTCCTGACGCGCACTCCTTTGAAGAGGAAGAAATGTTTGCATTCTTTTAATTGTGAGACAGAACTGTCATCTCTGTCTTGTCATGGAGCACAGTTTAAACTTTTGAAAAAGAGACAAATGTTTGTTTGCAGTGTTTGAATAATGTTCCTGTCTCTCTACAACCTCCTGTGTTTCTGCGCAAATCTGTGACCCAAGCATGACAATATAAAAATAACCATATAAACATATGGTTTCTACTTTGCGGATTTTCTTATTCGCGGGTGGCTCTGGAACGCAACCCCCGCGATGGAGGAGGGATTACTGTATAGAAAAAGAAAATTCATTCTCTTCCAAAAACAAATGCTGCTTGTACATTTCCAGCAATACTTTAAATTTAGAATGGGGAGCCATACATTACATTTACATTTTGGCCTGATGCCTTTATCCAAGGAGATTTAAAATATTTGAGATAAAATTGGTTTCATTTTTTTTAATAATTTGAGCTGCGGCAGGTAAAGTGTTTTGGTTAAATGGTATCAGTACCAAAATTTGAACCCACAGCCTCATGGTATGAAGTCCAAACGATTAACCACAACTCCACATGCCCTAGATCAGGGGTAGGCAACGTCGGTCCTGGAGTGCCACAGTATGTGCAGGTTTTTGTTCCAACCCAGTTCCTTAACGAGAACTCAATTATTGCTGATGAAGCACATATTGCTTAAGTGACATTTTAATGCTTCATTTTAGTGGTCTCGCTTGTTAAGGTTCTCCAACCTTAATTGCTTATTTCAATCTTAAACTGCTGCATTCAGTGTTTTAATTGCTCCTTATTAGCAATAAGATGTAAAACGGGGGTAGGCAATGTCGGTCCTTGTGAGCCGCAGTGGCTACAGGTTTTCATTCCAACCCAATTGCTTAATTAGAAACCAATCATTGCCAATCTCAGACCTTATTTAATTTTATGGCTTGTTAGTCTGTGCAATGTAAGGCTTTTATATCGTAGATTTTTTTCCTTTCCAAGGATATCATCCAAATGATTTGAAGCCTAAAACAGATCATTTTCAGTCTGTCACACTTTTCTATTAAGTGTTTTATTAAATCAAACGGTGCATGATGAACACACACAGATGTAATTGGAAAAAAGCTAGCTGGAGAACTGCTGGCTGCTTTGTCTTTTACATCTTATTGCTAATAAGGAGCAATTAAAACACTGAATGCAGCAGTTTAAGATTGAAATAAGCAATTAAGGTTGAAGAACCTTAACAAGCGAGACCACTAAAATGAAGCATCAAAATGTCACTTAAGCAATATGTGCTTCATCAGCAATAATTGAGTTCTCGTTAAGGAACTGGGTTGGAACAAAAACCTGCACATACTGCGGCACTCCAGGACCGACGTTGCCTACCCCTGCCCTAGATTATCTGTGCAAAGTTAGATGCAAGGCAGGAAGTAACTGTTCTGCAGAGAAGACAGAGATTAAAGGGATCAGAAGAATGAAAGTGTGTCAAAAACTAGCCTAGTTCATAACTGTGAGTTTTTCGACAAATCAAAAACAGAACCCTAAAATGTAGTCAAAACTCACACAAAAATATTCTTTAACCAGAAGAATCAAGGAAAGCAAAAAGAAAGTTTACTGCCATTATCCTAATCTTGGTAATCTTGGATGACCTAGAACATCTAGGTAAAACAATAGGCTGTTGCAATGATGACGCCTTTGTGTCACACATTAACATATCACTTCCATTGTAGCATGGTAGTAACCACACCACAAAATGGCAGAGCCCATGAAAACCAAGAAGGTGTCAAAAAAAGGCATAAATAAACTTTAAGCTACGTGAAAACAAGCTTGAATCAAAAACTATACTAGCTTTGATTTTATATGCAAACGTCTTCCTAGAAAATTAAATAAAAATTAAAAATGAAACAAAAAAGAGTTGTAATAGTAAATTTGAGCCATCTCTTTACTTTTTTAATGAATCAAATTACTGCAAAATAAAGAAATAATTTTTATCAATTGCTGTGTTGTACAAAGTAGCATTGCATTATGATATTATTATTACTATTCACAAAAGTGTGCACTAGTGCTGTATTTCGTAATTAGTATAATCTGTATTTGTATTTTAACAGAGAATTGTTCACAGCACTCTGTGCATGCACTCAGTGAAGAGCGCTATACAAAATATCAGTTGTTTGGAATGTTAAAGGCCTGAATCACGAATTAAAGAGGAAGAAAGTACTCTCTCACCTAACAGGTTTAAACGCTAAAATAATATTTTTACAGGAGATCCACTTACTAAGCAAGGATCAGTTCCATCTGCAAAAGGACTGGGCTGGCCAAATGTTCCATTCTAGTTATACAAAGAAAACTAGAGGTGTGGGAATTCTCATACATAGAACAGTCTCATTTGTAGCATCAGATGTAGTATCTGATCTGGAAAGGAGATATGTGATGGTCATGGGCAACTTATTTAACTGTAAAATGATTCTGATAAATGTTTATGCAACGAATGTCGATGATAAGGCATTCATACAAAACGTATTTGCATCCATTCCCAATGTGAACACTCATAAAATTATAATGGCTGGGGACTTTAATTGTGTTTTAAATTCACTCTTAGATAGGACTCCTGTCACAGGGGGGATGACATCTAACACTGCAAAGATAATTACACAGTTTGTAACTGACCACAACTTATCAGACCCCTGGAGGTTTTTAAACCAAAACTCAAGAACATATACTTTCTACTCACCAGTACATCATTGCTACTCAAGAATAGATTATTTCTTTATAGATAATAATTTCTTGCCTACGATTAAATCTTGCAAGTACGATGCTATTGTTATTTCCGACCATGCACCTCTGATCTTGGAGCTAAAGCCACTATGCCCCACACACTCACCTCGTAGATGGCGTCTTAACCCGCTTCTATTAGCAGACGAGAACTGTACAGAATTTATATCCAAACAAATCAGTTTCTTCCTAGAGACAAACACATCTTCAGAGGTTTCTGCAGGAATACTCCGGAAAACTCTAAAGGTCTTCTTAAGAGGACAGATTATTTCAGATCTTTCCCACAGGTATAAATTAGAAACCAAGAAAGTATCAGAACTAAAAAAATATCAGTTGTAATTATAATTGTAATTATGATATGACTGATAGCAAGCTAATCATATTAGAAACCTTCATAAAAGAAAATTCCACTAATGTTTAACACTCCACTTACAAAGACTTTAAGCCAGCTATTTATTGAAGCTTTTACTTCATATTCCTTTAAACTAATTTAGGGTATAAATAGTAAATCTGTAGCATTTAATTGATCCTCACCCTGCTCCGAAAATTACATTTGTAATTACATTGCATGTAATTACATTACATTTAAGTACTATGCTAGCCCTGAATTGTTTAATGTTAGAGAACAATATGCCTTTGAATATTCTTTCTCTCCTTGTCAACGATTATCAGGACCAGTTCTCTTCACATGCCCCAGTCAAAAGATGACCTGCAGAATTTCAATGTGATATGACATCTCTTGAAGATGACTTATGATCTGACTGGCCTTTGACAATGACAACAGAAGAAATCATTGCCATGGAACAAATAGAGAAATGAGGAGTGATGGTGTGTGAGATAGCAGACAAAGCAGGGAATATTTGAGGGGCAGGTATTTGCATGTTGGCTGCCCAGGATGTTGACTCCTCAAATGAGGCATCTCATTCTTCTAATGTTGCAAGGAGAGTCTTATACTAATAAATTTGGATGGGAGAAATTTTAAAAGCATTTCATAACTAAGGATGAACTTTGGATACATCACTATGACTCACGGTGCAAATTAAAACAATGAAAGCTTGGTGATTCTCCAACACCAAAGAATTCCAAGCCAAGCAAGATTCTGAGAGTGTAGTCCATATTAATTACATGCCTCAAAAGACCCATAATACCTGTTCAATATTAAACTAAATTACCCAAGAGTTTGCAGCAATCAGTCAGAGAAAAGATGCAAGCAAAATTTTCAACCATCTAGTATCTATTATGAAATTGAAGTTCAGAATATGTGCTTTATCGGTTACAGTATATAATTACTATGTTAAGTTCAATTTTGTTATTTTTACTGCTCTTTAACATCACCATTTTGTTAACTTTGTTTTACACTTGTGAGCATAATGTTGCCTATGATGACATCCATTAAGGCTCAGAATTCTAGTTTGGTAAACTTTTGCTCTCATCTTTATAGCATAAATATTTTGTCTCAAGTTTTGGTTTTAGTGTCTAATTTTGGCTCAACTCATGACTAGTATTACAACAATTTATTTGTGTGTGCCCCAAAAAACCTTTTGACGCAAGTAGTTTTCATCCTGTTGGACACAACGGTTTTTATCTTGGTGCTAATACCAACTGCTTCATGCCAATGCCTCCTCTTACACTGCACAAGCTCCAAAGACTGGTATGAGAATATGAGAATTCGAGAAGTTGCCTCACCCATCTTATTCTGTAGACTGGCCCCATGGTTTACCCCCTGTTTTCCATCCAAAAGTGGTTCTGCATGGAAGAAAAAATATTTTGTCTGAGTGGCATATAAAAGGTTTGTGAACATAATAACAAGTGCAATAATGTTCACAATAACATTGTTGGAAGGTAAAATTTGCTTGGTTTTATTGATGTTTCTCCTAATAGGTCAGATTAAAATGTTTTTGAACATGAGCAACATGATTTGTGTAAAATTGAATTTGCAGTGAAATTGCAAAACAGTACAAGCAAACGCTTTGCTAAGCAAATTGTGTTTCACCTCAAGTGAAATTCATTCCATCAGCACATATTTTTTATTTTAACTTTAACATTCTTCTCCATGTGCAAAAGCATGACAAAACTTATTGTGGTACGGAGTGTGGAAAGGGGGTGAGGCTAGAGAGCCCTTGCCTACAAGTACTTTGGAGGTGATTTTACACTGCTGAAATTTATTGGCCTGGGTATGTGACAAGCCTTTAGAAGGATCCAGGTTTGATTTGCCTTCCAGAGTTTTGGAAAGTGAGTGCAGATGGTATTACCATTGACCCAGAAAAAGCAGTGTGAAGTGGAACCAGCAGCATGAATTTCCATGCAGCCAGTGCATAAGGCAGATGCGAGAATATGGCGTTGCATGGAGGGGGCCGTGAAAGATCGGAGTGACAATGAAGTGCAGATAAGGATGAAGATGGTGTTTTGGGCTGTCATATAACCCTTAGGGAGCTATATTCCTTGCTTACCACACCAAATACTCTTACAAACCCTAATTTTGCCCTTCATAATTGCAAACTAACATGTAAAAGGAATTTTAGGGGAAGTATGTGAAACAGACTTTAGCTATTTCGCTCATCACATATATATATCGTCACACATATGGGTCTAAGGTTCACCTTCCAAACTCATCTGAGGTAAGCAATTCCACTGGCACATGAGGGGGGACTTTCGCTGATGATGTCATCTCCTTATTCTCCCACAGCCCTGAGAAACCGCCCATGGAGGGAAACTGACTTGACCCCTTCTAGTCCGTCTGCTATAAAACTGAGATGCTCCTGGTATAGCGTGTCTCATTCTGGAGAGAGCCAACTGCACAATGAAGCCCCCATCTGAATACTGACTATTCGGGAGAACATTAAACCACCCTAAATATTGCTTTGCTTTCCTGCTCTTTGTTTCCTTATACCTTATTGCATCATCAAGCGCTTGTTTATTTTGAGGACACTGTATATTAAAAGTGGCTACCCATTGGGTGCTCATCCATGTTGTTTTTATGAACTGTGCATTACCTCAGTCGATGACAACAAGTATATATTAGTCTGGAACTGAAATCTAAACATGTACACATGGTTTTTTATGATATCAGAGTATCTTTATTAATTAGATAGATAGATACTTTATTAATCCCAAGGGGAAATTAGTTGAATTTTCCCAGATTTTTTTATGTATTAATGTGTACCAATAACATATTGAATTTTGCAGCAACCCCATTAGGGTAAAGTATCATGTCGAGGTAAGTGCCTCTTTCATGCAGCTGTTACACCACAGAAAACAACATTGCTCTTCAAAAATACAGAGGGGCAATAACAGACATAGGTAAGCATTATGCCTTCAATATGTTTTAATTTAAACACAAAGCACATCTCTTCAAGTTTGCTATTTCATCTTTGACTCCTGTGTGACACTGTGATATTTAGAAAATTAACATTCCAATAATCTTTAGGCCATTGTAATCAAACTGTAAAATTGAAAATACAAATAAGCTAGCATATTTAATTATAACCTCTAAGTACATTATACCTGTAATATATGCACTGTTTACTACTTTATTTAAGTACCCAATTAAACATCAAATGAATATTCCCCCCAAAAAAGAATATCTTTAAAAAATGCTTCATTTACTGAAAATGATTGCTACAGAAACAGAGAAGATTCCTGGTCTGTATTAGCAACGTTTAATGCTTTCCCTCAGATCTGCAGGGCATAGCCCAGTACTCTCTTGGCTGGATATTATTACATGCTGGTAGGAATTCTTTCTCTCAGTTGCCCCTGACAACCAGAGTGATCTGTTTGACAATGCCACTCTTTCATTCCAAAAGTACAACATGGTATCATTTTAGTCTAGCTCTATAAATACCTGATGAAACGAAAAGACTGTTCAATGTAGACTAGAAACATCAACGATAAGTTATGCAATATATTAATGCAAATCATGTAACCCTGTTGCACCATCTCCTTCTTCTTAGGCTGACTGAACACTGTTGACATAGTCCCTTTTTGTTTATTCATTTAGGAGTTTCTCATTAACTTCTACCTTCTTAAGAAACATTACTCTTGCAGATCTGTTTAATAAACCTAGCTTTGTTTTAAACCACAATTTAGTCAACAGGACATGCATTTGAATTTATGTTTTAATACTGAATATATTACAATAGCATCAGTTCATTTAAAATGTTAAATAATGTTGAATATGTGCCATGGTGTTTTACAGTCCTTAAAATTCTAACTAAACTGTAAATCTGCCTTTCGGCATTAAACAATGCTAATGCTGCTGTTTTAATAAATTAAAAATGAAAATCCTTTGCTATTTGAAAGTCCATAATTCATTCTGCTGGCTGTTGTTCAATTTTAAAACTGATTTTAAACTTTTATCTTTACCTTATGTGGCAATAAATACATTTTCTTAGTGTAACCAATAATTTGTTTTCACCTTTTTTGCCTTTGACAGCTTCATAATTTCTAATGATGCATGAAGGCTTTGCTTCATAAGTCTCTAAATGCATGCAAAAAGATAAAGGAGTTTGTGCTGCCATAACCTAAAGCTCCAAAATGTCCATTCATAATCATTTATTTTCTTCAGATTAATAGTTTAGTGTGACTTCTTCATTTTATATTCTTAATACTATGTTTTGCTTCCTTCAGATTTATATTTTTATAAGTAAAATTCTACAAATAATTATACAGCAAAGGAATGTTTTAGTAATTAAATGAGATAATAAATTTGCAATGATCTGTATGTACTGTTCTTTTTAAGGTTGCTCCATTTATATTACACTATATGAAGGTATTATAGTAAGTAAGATCTCATATGGAAGATTAGAAGGCTTGGATGTTAAGAAACAAAACAATAACTTACACAAGCATTATTTTTCCATTTAATCGCCAAACATGCACAGGAATTTATTCCATAGTAACCCTAAAATAACCAGAGTTAACAAAATCAAGGTGATATAGCCAGGATCAGTTGTAAATCACTTACCAGCCAAGTGGTTTTTGAAAGGAACAAAACAATGGCAGTCATTAAGTGCCAGGTCCATGATATGAGATGTATGAGTAACAAATGGTACACTCATCTTTTTTTTTTCCTATGATGTGCTGCAGGAGTTATCCAAGTGAATTTGTGATTCGGTATCAGTAACCAATAAGCACACACCTTCCTGAAACACACTTGTTCAAGAACAGTGATAAGCACAATACAGAGTAAGATTCTAAGATTGTTTACAATATTAGTGAGTTTAATCTATTTCTCTTTCCTGATTGTGCAAACCATTCAAGAGAAATTGTTGATTATGCCTCAAATGTAGCAACTGTCTTTTCATTTTATCTCATGCAATACACCATATCCACACTTGTTTTTGTGACAAGACCATTAGATCGTATCTACCTGTTAGCAATGAATTTTAATGGAGGTTGTACCTTTGGCATGCAAAAATCAGTGTCACTGTACAATTCAATGTTTAATCACATTTCAGGAAGTCCTGGCATTATTAACCTTTACTATATTTTGTTCTGTTTTCTTTTTTCCTGCGGTGGTGTTTTGCTCCACTGCCATCTGATGTTAGTACTCCGCAGCTGCCAGTGATAATGGAAACAATGTGAACACTCCTTTGGTGAGACATTTTTTTATGTCATTTACTTTATGTGTTTTGGAAAATTTTTATGGAGAACTGAAAAAAAGTTTATGATATAATACAAGCTAAATGTTAACAATGTTATGCAATTGTAAACAACATGAAAAAACATATGTGGAAAAAAAAACATGCTGCATAATCCACACGGAAGTTACCTATTTGTTTACTAACAACATGTAAAACACACACACTTTTTGCTAAAATATTCTTGAATAAAAGTGCACTTGTTTTGCTATATATACTTGTAACCTTTTGTGAAAGTTTTTATTTGATATTTGGACTTCAGTCTTCACACATTATACACTTCATGTGTAAATTTTGCCAATTATTACTCAGATATGAAAAACGTTTGATTTTTAGTTATGTGTTGAACAATTCCTGCCTTGCACTTCATCCTACAATTTACACATATCGTTGTAGACACAGAACACACATGAGATGTATGTATTCCAAATGATGATATATTATTTACCCTATACAACTCCAGGCACCTCACATACAGATAAATTTTTGCCCGAGACGAGCTCCAACGGTTGGGGGGATGGGACAGCAGGCTGCTTGCTGCTTGTGCTGATCAACACATTTACAAAACAAAAGACGCTGATGGAGAGGTGCGAAGGGATTTAAGGTGGGCCTGGATTATGAGTTTTTTTTGTGGGCTTCAGGAATTCTAGTGTTAACAGGAAATGAAGTAAATGAAGATTCCCCCTTAATCAGAGTCCTGGGGTCTCATTTATAAAACTTTGAATGGATTCGAGCATAGAAGTATGCATAAGGCAAAATAAAGAAATCTGATTCATAAAACCTGGTTTACTCATATTTCTACACAATTTAGAAATATCATCAGGCACTCATTCATTCTCCAACCCGCTTTATCCCAACACAGGGTCACGGGGGTCTGCTGGAGCTAATCCTAGCCAGCACAGGGTGCAAGGCAGGAACAAATCCCGGGCAGGGCGCCAACCCACCGCAGAACACACACAAACACACCCACACACCAAGCACACACTAGGGACAATTTAGAATCGCCAATCCACCTAACCTGCATGTCTTTGGACTATGGGAGGAAACCGGAGCACCCGGAGGAAACCCATGCAGACACAACATGCAAATTCCACGCAGGGAGGACCCGGGAAGCGAACCCAGGTCTTCTTACTGCGAGGCAACAGCGCTACCACTGCGCCACCGTGTTGCCCCAATTTAGAAATGGTCTATGCTTATCAGCCTCATACATATGCAATCAAGATGCTTCAGAACTTCATTGGCAAGTAGATTAGCCTCCAGACAATGCCTTCTGCATTTACGTAGTCAACAGCTGAAAGTATAATCAACATGTATGGCATTATTGCGCCTCTCCTCTGTGTTCTAGGGATTAGGGAAAGGTGTAAGGTACCTGCGTCTGAGCAAGTAGTCACTATCAGCTGCACTTCGCAAATGTAAAAACATGATTTCTGTTACAATGAATAGTATAGCCCATATGAAAAACTAAGGGTTCAGCCAGTTACCTCACCAACAAGTCAGCCATCAGTATTGCAGTCAAAGCTGCTTTGCCTCAAAGCTGCTTTGCCTCAAAATAAATACATCATGGGTTGAACCAGGCCACTAAGGCATGATGTTTGTCAGACTTTTGTTGGCATTACAGAGGACTTGTAGATTAACGAAATGTAACTGCTCACAGTTAACAAAAGCAGCTTAATTCTCACTAAGTGCCCTCATTGCAATTCAAGAGCAGTTAAGTGCTTTCATTAAGTTAGGAAATATGGACACTGCTGCAAATTGCCTTTTTATGGTGGCAAAAACATGTTATGTTTTTTGCATGTACACTCACACCATAAGAAACTTGTCAGTCGGTTAATGGCTTCCAGAACAGCAGGCACAATGGAGATCAAGCTTAGCTGTGATATCCTTGACCTTACTGGCCAGTACCGAGAAAAGTGACAATAAGTAGCTTAGATAAACTGAAGAAAAAAAAAAGTTCTTCAGTGCAAATATGCAGCATTGGCATTCTTAAAAAGGAAAGAAATAGAGTGTATACATAACATTCATTAATTTTAAGTTTTAATATGTTTGCCACATCAATGTACATTTTAATAAGGGCTCAGTGATATGAATTACTGCGGTGGGCTGGTGCCCTGCCCAGGATTTGTTCCTGCCTTGCGCCCTGTGCTGTTTGGTATTGGCTCCAGCAGATCCCCGTGACCCTAGGATATAGCGGATTGGATAATGACTGACTGACTAACTGATATGAATTATTAATACACGGGTCAACATTTTGTTGGTTTGGCTACCTTTCCTGGCTTGATCAAGGGTATTGTCATATCCCAATTCTTCCAAAATGTTATGCACACATCAGTTAGAATTCCCATAAATATACACAAGTTCTCCCATCAAGTTGTCATTTATAAATCCCGACTTTTGCATGTAAAGTTGTGAATGCACATTTTGGGCTTCTTTTTTGTGTATATGCAAATTTTATAAACCTGACCTCTGCTCCAAACATGATTTTTTTTGTTTTTTACATCATTTTTTGTTGTACAGCATTGGCCACCATTGACTTGTATTATATCACAAACCTTTTTATCTCTGTTTTCCATGCACACATGAGATACGATTTTTTTCTTGGTCACCACTACAATACACATGGGGTAATAAACATATTAAAAAATACATCATTTTTTTAGGTGGAGTATTTTTCCCTGTAAGAAAATTTATTTTCTGCAGCATGCCAGTGGTGTTTTGGCCTTGGTACTCCTGCAGATTTTATTGCTCCAGCATCTCACAAACTAAACTTTTTATTTATCTGTCCTCCATGACCATCTGACCAAGCCATCAGACTTACTGTTCAGTTGCAGGAGCATTTTATTCGTGCTAATCTTGAGACTTAAAAATGAATTTAGCAATTTAAACAATAATTCGGGATTCTACTTTATATGCTACTTGTCTATATGTATTATGTAAGTGTATATTGATTTTTTCTTATTTAATACTAGCTGTCCCCCGCGGTTCCACCTGTGTAGTAGTGAAACAGGACAAACTTTAAAAATTCATAAACAGGTATCGCTAGCTAAGCGGAGGCAAGGTACGCTCCAAAACATGGCCAGAGGTAGAGCGATTCGAACGGAGGCTGGCGTGTGAGTGAGGAGGGCCCTGCCTGGCTCCTCATTCCTGACGTCATGATTCCCCCTCCCTTCAGCCCACAGCCTCTGTCTCAGATTAGCGTGAATAAATCGCTCCTGCAAGAGAATTTTAATACTTAACATGATGAGAGATGTCGCAAAATCAACTGGAATGTTCAAGCAAATTATAGAAAAAAAAACCAGATCTAAATCTGTTAAGTAGTTCTCTCGTGAAAAGCGGACAGACAGACGTTGGATCTATATATAGAGAGGTTTTTGGGATTTAATTTATTCATCTATTTCTATACTTATTTATTATTAAATGTATTATTTTTCTTTTTTTCTTAAAATCTTTTCTTTGTGCTACATGTTTTGCTTGAAAATGTGCTATAGAAATACAGTACATTTTGTTGTTCTTGTTTTTGTCCTGCCATCTTCGAAAGGACATATGTAGAATGAGACATGCAATAATTCCCTCTGATGGCCTAAAACACAATATATTAATGACCTAATAATACCTATTTAGACAAAATTGCACACATGTTAAAAGCAAGGAGATTTGCAACTTCATCTCTTGAAATACCTTTGTAATTTAAGAAAGTTTGTGAGAGCTGGGCCTCATTGGAAGCCCTGTGATTTCTCAGTTTTGTGTAATCTTTCAAAAACATAGGGTGTTCCCTGATGTCCTGGCTAAAGTGACCATTATGGCCTCATCCGTTCTGGCCCCTAATCATACCCTGTCAGCAATAATTCCTTCCCCACCTAATAGCTAGTGTGTAGTTAACATACTGGCACAAAAAAATATCTGCCATTGCATCATCCAGGTTGATGCTAAATATTGGTGGTGGTTGAAGAGACTCCCCACTGTTTGAGTAAAGTACTTTGAATAGGTTGGAAAAGCGCTGTTTATTATTATTTTATTTATATAGTGCCTTTCCCATGCTTAAAGTGCTAAGTAACCATGCAGCCTCAAAACAAAGCCTGGGGATAGGATCATTCAAAAGGCAAAGCAGGTGAAAAGAAGCAGTCGAAATATGGCAACATATTTGTAATATAAGAAACCTACAGAGTTATGCCAAAACTAGCATAAATGTTCACCCATTAAACAGCATGGAGAAGTGCTAACATACATGGTGAACAGAAAGATTAAAAGAATTTGGCTAAGGTAATACTAGAAATTGTAAAAAAAAGTCTTATAAAAGACTTAATAATCTTTTGATTTAACTTCATTACCTGGCTGTGATAATGAGACGGATTAAACAGCTTGGGTCCCAAACCATCTGTGCAGGCACAGCATGACATGATGAAAGGCAAAGAGAATAAGAAGTTACTTTTCTTTGGGAGGACTATTTTTTATGTCTGCTATAGAAGTTGTGAATTCAATAGTAGAGATATGTGGATAATAAGAAATAAATAAACAATAAATATAGAGGTAAAAAGGCAGCAAAATGCAAACTCTTATGAATTCAGATATGCATATCAGCAGCTCCCTGTTGGCACACTTGATCGTTAGCCTCGTATGCACTCCTGAAATTTTGGCATAAATGTGCTGTACGTGTTGCTAGACAAATTGGAGCAATTAAACTAAAGACTCACTTTGAAAATGCTAAAAAGAAGAAATTAAAGGAAAAGAATTTAAGTCTTTTACAGCTTTAATTCGAAACACTCTAAAATGCAAAATAAATCAGTGTTGGGCTTCTGCATTGGTAAATGAAGTGGGAAAAGAAAGATAATTTTTTGTTGCATGTCCTTTCTTTAACCCTTACATCTTTACATGTGACAACACTGACCCTAAACATTTTTTATTGTTACATCTGACCTCATTACATTGCTCTTAAATGTTATCTTTTTGGATCTATACTTAAATTTACTAATCCACCTTTGGATGGTAAGCATAGCTCTCATACTGCTCTCGAAATGAAGTTTACACTTGTGTCCCCATGTCTGCATTGGTTTTCTCTAAATATTTGACTTCCTCCCCTTATCCCAAAGACATGCAGGTTAGATAATAGTGTGTGCCTATTGGACTTGAGCTCTGACCAGGATAGCTGTGTTCTGTCTCTCTGCAACACCATAGTTGAGTAAGCGAGTTCAGAAAAAATGAATGAATGATACAAAACAGACTGGCCAACAATGGCTGTCACATAATACTAAATAGCATGCTTTGTAAGACTCTGTGGAATATTTACAAAACTCAGAATCATAAATACTTTCATTGTGTGTGGGACACACAATGGACACCCAAAATGCAAACAAGATTCTTAAACTTGTCATGCAACTTTGAAACTGACATAACTACACAGATGTAACAAGAACAACACAAGACACATGCTGAACAAATAATAACCACTTTACATTTTACACTCTGTAGAAATCTTTCCAGTTGGATATCAAATTTATGTTTGTCTGTGGTCTTGCGCTAGTGCTGCCCTTCATGGCCTACTCATCCAAAATACTGAAAACAATCTGTGTTGCCTGGCGAAATAAACAATGAACTGCAGTAACATCATTAATTGTATCATTTTACCACATCATATTGGCACTTCCAATACCTGTGTGCAGGAGCATGCAGTCATAAAAACAGGAAGTACTGTCATTAGTTGGTAATAGTAGCTTTTCTGGCCTTGTGAAGGTTTTGCTGTGTTGGATTTGATTTAATTTGAAAAAATTATTGACCCAGTATAATTGCCTCTTTTAAACAGCTTCTACTAATACAGAAAATACTTAACCTGTGTTACCTTGTTCACTCTCAAGCATTCATTATGAATCATTTCTCCAAAGAAAATCCTTACATTTTACCCCAGTGCTACTGCTATATATATTAGTGTTTGCCAGGGTCAGGGACAGTACCATTTTGAGAAGGAGAAAGCTACACTACTAAGATAGATCCTGCACATGCCTTTGTAAGAAAGGGGGAATCAGAAGTGCTAAATGCCTTGGTACCAGCACAAGTAAAGGGTTGTTTGGTAGCTTATGCAACAACAACATGGTATATTCCCCCAGAATGGACAACCCAACAGGTTATAGGGATGCTTATCACTATAGGAAGAGAAATAAGAAGCACATCTAGGTCAAGCAAGTGGTAACAAGACCTTCACGGCAACAGTTGGTAGCATATGACTGCAACGTATTGGAGCTGGGGCCATTTTGAGTTCAGAAATGGCTGTTTGAGAGCCAGGGCTTTCCTGTCCATTTTACTGAGGATGTATAGTTCCAAGTGGGAATAAATAAGACTGCAGTGTACCTCATTGAGAATTACATACACTCTCATGGACAGTAATTTTATTATACGTATACTGCCCAGAATGTATTCAGACAGACAAAGAGGAAAACTTGGAAAACAAACATAACCAAGCACCAAAACAAAGGGGAGAGAACTCTAATTGTTCGAAAGCTATGGTACCACAAAATGCAAGTAAGACTTTTGTTTATCCATGGAGGGATAATTCCTAGATCCAAGACTGCAATATTTATACAAAATGGCTGCTGTGTCATAGAATCAACCAGATGAGTCACATAACGTTTAGATGTAGTTGCTCAAACTGAAGAGCAGCACGTAAACAACAAAATCAGATTTCTAATGAAAAAATACCAATATAGGTGAAATAAAATGTATATGAATGGCTCAAAATAATTAAATAAATAGTAACCTGTAATCATAATAGTGAGGAATGGTTGGCTGAAAGGCTTTTTTGAAAGTGTAGACACTTTAAGGGAAACAGAAGGCTCAGTGGTGCAGAGAAATCAGATTACAAAGACATCTACACTGGCAAAGGTAGGGTAGCCCTTGACACAAGGAGCGACTCTGGGACTTGGCTGAAATTTAGCTGGGGGACTGGGCTGAGGTGGAGAAGCCTTACAATCAGAGACAAAATTGAGTCTGGATTAGGCAGAGGAGCTGGCACAGTGACAGAGAAAGAGAAGTAGAGAGAGAGAGATGAGAAGTGAGAAGGCCAGTGCTTAATGTTATTGTGTTCGATAAGTGGATGAGCCAACCCATCTGACAGAGCAGTTCAACACTTTTTTTGCTGTCGGACTGTTGTTTTCGCTTTGTGTTTATTCCACTTCCCATCACCTGGTTTCCCCTTCTCCTTCTATAGTTATCTTTGCAGAATCTTTGGTCTCTTTACCACCTGTCACAAAGATTTTCCCCAACCCATCTCCTTACTTCTTGTTTAGCAGCCTAAAGATTATTTCTGGAGCATTCTCAAGAATCACATAAGTCAGATGAGAGCCTATAAAGTCTTTTGACCAACAATCCATATTGCCCTCTTACAGGCCATGATCTCATTGTGCTTTTGGGTCCTAAATTACTCAAATAGTGTAAGATGCCATCATTGGCTAACAGCTTCCAGTATGGGATTTTACAGATGAGCAGAGACTTGAAGTACATTCATTACATGTAAGCTGAATACACGATAATTGATGTTTATCAGTCATAAACTGTGGTACATCCTGTTATCTCCAGTGCTCACCGAGGAAAAAAGTAGGCCATACATGATGTTTACCTACCAAGTGACAGATCCAAGCTGAAAGGTACTGGCCAGGTAATAATAGTGCCTTGCATTTGGATGGCTCCCAGTTGAATGTCTGTTATGATTAGGGCTTGCCGGCACTTATTCTCTAACTGGTAAGTTAAATACAGCTTTTTCTGCTCTAAGCATCTCAACACCCACAAGCTTTAGAAGTGTTTTAACAAGGGTGTGGTGCTCACAGGACAGTTTTCCTACTTTTAACATATCACACACCCTTTTTCTAAAAGCTTTTTGTGGTCGTCTGAACTCTCCCATGCTAGATGTATCTTCTCCTTCAGTTGGTAACAACAAATATGCCCTTTTAACTGTTGGCAGTAGTTTGAACTGTGCAGTCTTCACCTTATATTTCCATGTCATGGCACATACTTTCCCTATATTTGTTATTACTAATAAATTAGTAGTCTAGCTTTACACTCGAAAACATCTCCATAACCACCTTTAAGTGCTTTACTCTTTTGTAACAGTAATGTGCAGGGCAAACTCTTGAGCCTGCCATAAAACAAACCAACCACTTTTGTCTACCACTCAGACTATGAACAACAGAAAGACACTTGATAACTACAGAATATAATTGCACTTAGTCTTCTAATGCTAAATAACATTGGAGTCAGAATGGAGTCATGGTGGTTATCTCTGTAATCTCATAGAGATGTTTGAATCGAGAAGAGGCATTATCTGTGTAAATTCTGTATATTCTCTCTTTTGTGCATGCTTTTTTTCTTGTACTTCAGATTTCCTTCTACTTTCTAAAGAGGTGCATGCTGGGTTAACTGTCAATTCTAACATTTATAAGTAAGTCTGGGTATATGTTTGATTGCCCTGCTATTAACTGATAAACCTTCCAGCATTTGTTCTTGCCTTGTGTCGGACTGAGTCCCTGCCCAGGGTTACTTTTTTTCTTTCAGTCAGTATTTCCAGGATAGATTTTGACACCCACAACTACAAGGTAGCTTTGATAATAAATGGATAAATGAATGGACTGGCATGCCTATAGCTTTAGAAAGCGGTAGAATTTAAGCTATCATCATTTTAAACAAGGGTCTCTGTTCAAAATTCGTTAAAGAAAATGCTTCTCTCTGGTTGTTTTTTACCTGTTGACTTCCACAGGTTTTCTCTGCTGCCTTGAAGGACGACACCTATAAAAGGTGCTGTCTGGCTACTTTAGTAGGATTGTATAAAACAGAAGCATTAGGTAGGGTGTGGTGACTGTGCAACCCCCTTGAAAAATATTTCAGTTACTGATGGCCTTCATTTTATTCTCTTACATCAATTACATAAAATATTCTCATTCTGGGTCTAGTTTCTCTTTCTAGTTTGAAATTCCTCATAAGAAGTATTATATAAAATTATGTCCTTGAAGGCTCTTTGCTTCTGTTTATCTTTATTGTATCTCTTGATTGCTATCTCTCATGTAGCTTATTTTTGTACAAACAATTAGTTTTTATGATGTTTATAATCTAAATATATCAATGTGTGTGTGTGTGTGTGTGTGTGTGTGTGTGCAATGGACTATCACCTTGTAGACTGACCACTGCTTTATGCCCTACGCTGACACTATGATATGCCACACTTTAACCAACAACCCTAATTTGGAATAAGCAAATGTACCTTGCTTTATGTTATACTCTTTCACACTCATGTACTGTAGTCTTTATGAAAGCACTAAAGCACAATAGCTTGTTAACAAAAAGAAAATGCTAATTATAATGACAAAAAAATAAAAGCAAACTCTCACCTTTTGAATATACATTCTCCCTTCAGCCAGCTGTGCTTTAGGTGTTAAGAAATACGCTATAAAAAGAAACCTTCAGGCAACATTCACTTAGCTATTTTCTGTTTAGTTTGCCTAACAGGCATGGGTGTTGTTTTCTTTTGCTCACTACGATAATTTCCTCACTTGAACCATAAATAAATTGCCAACTTTCCACTCTTCACCCTTCATTTTCATTTTTGATGTATGGCTTTTCTCCTGCTAAATTTTATGTTCTTGGCAAAGAAGATTACTTTCAGTGCCGCACAATTTTAATACATGCTGTATTTCATTGTGCTTGTATGCATGAATTATTTTCAAAAAGATAAAAATTATTATGGCCATTGAATGTCCTATTTCAGCATGCACCAAGCATTTGCATTAGCTGAAAATGTCTTTGACAACAGGACCAACAACAGCCTGCATTAAACTACCTATTTTATTTCAGCAGTCGTATATTTTGCCAATTTATGTTTTCATACAGCAAGAAAAATAAAGCAAAGAGAACACCACTAAAATAAAATAGCAATGCTGTTGTGAAATTTTACACCCCTGTATAAGTAAGTCTGTATTGCACATACAACTTACTCAGTTTTCTTTTCAAGTGAATAGTATAACATCATTTAAGGGTTGGCAATAGAAAAAAATTACCAGTGGGTCATTGTGTCCTCATGGGGGTGGGGACTTGTGAGTACAATACATTTAAAACCCACAGTACTTTCAATTTACAACAAATTTGCTTTAGAGTGGCTCAGGAACAGCTAGAGCTAATAGAACTTCTTTTAACACAACAGAATGTTGCAGATTAGCATTGTTGATCCTTAAGCCAAAAGACTAGCTAGGCATTTATCAGACATGCATGGCACCTTTAAGTACATGGGTTCACATATTCAAAAAATCAATATACAACACAGAATGCCCTTCAAAGCAAGAGATCATAAAATAAAACAAATTTAAAAAATAAAAATAAACACAGGGATAAGCACATACCATATATACTTGCGTTTAAGTTATCCCGCAGATTTTACTGTATAATTTCCAGTACTTTATAATGATGGTCATATACGTCGAATACGGAAAACTCACGCTATTGGTCCAAGAGATTACAATATGCTAACGCCCACCTGAGAGAGTAACCACAGGGCATACTGCCTTTTTTTTCTATGTATTGTGCCTATGTGACCAAACGGTAATTCCTGAACTATTCCAAAGCAACGTTTGTACTATTTTGTGTTTTTTGTATCTCAGACCCTCATACACCTTTATCATAAGAGCATCCCTTATCTACAATGGAGCGTTCGATCAGAAGAAAATATGAAGCTGGTTTTAAATTAAAAGTCATTGAAGTGGCGACAGAAATTGGTAACTGCGCTGCTGCCAAAAAATTCAATGTGTCTGAGAAACTGGTGTGAGATTGGAGGAGGCAAGAAGATGTAAAAAAAAATGTATGTGTTGTGTGTATCAGTTGAGATCTGGTTTTATGATCGATACTTTGAGTTTCAAGACCTGACTTATATGCAAATATATACGGTAACATGGATTCTTCTGTACCTTAACCTACCACAGCATGTAGCTAACAAAGTTGGTAAAGAAATGATGTTAGTACATTGTTGGATAAATATTTAACTTAATATGTAAAACTGTACAAAACATTTTGTGTTCATTCTTAAATTTGGCAAACTGACTTCTCACTATATTCACAATGGTTAACACGGTACAACACCCTAGTACTATCCATCCATCCATCCATTTTCCAACCCGCTGAATCCGAACACAGGGTCACAGGGGTCTGCTGGAGCCAATCCCAGCCAACACAGGGCACAAGGCAGGAAACAATCCTGGGCAGGGTGCCAACCCACCGCAGGACACACACAAACACCAAGCACACACTAGGGCCAATTTAGAATCGCCAATCCACCTAACCTGCATGTCTTTGGACTGTGGGAGGAAAACGGAGTGCCCGGAGGAAACCCACGCAGACACGGGGAGAACATGCAAACTCCACGCAGGAAGGACCCGGGAGGCAAACCCAGGTCCCCAGGTCACCCAACTGCGAGGCAGCAGCGCTACCCACTGCGCCACCGTGCCGCCCCCCCCCCCCCCCCCCCCCCCCAGTACTATCAGTATTTATAATAGTAAGTGATACGTAGCGTTCACAGTTTAAATAACTTTTTATTTGTTTAAGAAGCACAAATATAAACATCTGAGTGAACTGATGAGTGTAATCATTATAATATAATGTTCTTTTGTTCATTCATCCATTTTTCTCACCACGATTTTTAATTGGTGGCTAAAGCCCATGCTAGAATTATCAAACACAAGACTGCAACTATTCCTGGATTTAAAGTCCATTGCAGAGCACAGCCACATAAGTTGCATGACTATACTGAGCTGATTGAGAGCTGTCAATTACCAAAACTGAAGAGTGTGATAAATAATTGAGCCTTGACACAAAAAGAGGTTTGGGGCTTCCCGTATTCTAGGAACTTAGCTTCTAAAGCGAATAAAAGTTGCGAAAAAAATGATCTTTACAGACGAGAGTTCAAAACAGAACTGAGGTTTGTTACAGACATGATCGGTTTTAGAGATGGAAGGAGGAAGTGATGTCTTCAGGGGTAGAACCAGAAGTGACATTTAAGGGCCCCCCCAAAAAACCCAAAATAATAGATATTTAACTTATTAAATTAGACAAACTTTTAGAGCAAACCAAGAATTCAAGAAATGTGAAAGAGGCAAAATAAAAAAATAAAAAGAATAAAGCATTGATTTCAAAAAGTATTCAAGCAAAATACTAAATAAACTGAAAAAGATAATCCAATTAAAACACAAACAATCTGCAAAATTCCTGAGGGGCAGCCACTAACAAAAGCAAATGTCAAGAGCCAAAAAAATGGCTAAAACACCAATAAAAACTCATATGAAAAAGGCACAAAAGGGGAGCCAAATAACGATATCCAGGAAAGTGAGGTAAAGCCCCATAAAAAACAGCGGCAAACAGGAGGAATATACAGAGCACTTTAGGTTACACTGTGAGGAAAGGGGTCGTGGAAAATTAACAAACACTAAAATACAAGAACAGACAAGAGAGCAAGGGAAAAATGTAGATCTTCCTTGAGTTTTAAAGAAAAAAACATGAAAAAACAACAAAGTCTTGTTTTAGCTAGGGTGTGTTCCCCGGCTCTTGTTTATTTTCCTTTTCTGTGTCTTCCTAATTTATGTGGAATTATTGCTTTTCATATGTTTATTGTTATTATGCATTTTTTAGCTAATAATGTTTACTTTATTTACTATTTAGTTCCTAAGAGTTTTGTGTTACTCTTTTATGTTCCTTTTACCTTGTGGGTGAAACCAAAAGAGTCAGGGCAGGTCACTGCTGAAGGACTGCCCTCAGCCAATATATGAGGGCCGTTCAAAAAGTTTCCACACTTTTACATTTTTGTTGGAAACGGTGAAGGTGGGAGGAGTAGTAATTGGGCATTAAAAAGTTGGTATGACGCCTGGAAAATTGCATCGCAAACGAAGGTGACTATGTAGAAAAGTGATGTAATTTGTTTTTGAAATTTTTAATAAATAGAGTTAAAAAAAGTGTGGAAACTTTTTGAACGCCCCTCGTATTGTGGAGCTCGAGAGAGGATCCTTCAGTGCTTCATTGACATTTCATACAGTACATTTCCTTAATAAATTTTAATTTTCAGGTTTTAGGATTTTTGCTTCTGTTTTGATGATTCTATTTATTGGATGATGTTACGTTCTGCTATACTTTTTGCCTATTTTATGCTTCTTTTGTATTTATATAAGTAAACATTTTTATTTGTAATGATTTTGCTATGGAGAATGTCCTTCCTAGCAAGATAGTTTTAATTATATATTCTAGAATATTAAAAGAGTATTTTAAGCTTTATAAGTCAACCTCACCCCTCACCCCCTTTTATGCCTGTGTAGGTCGTACTTAGCTGTTGGAGTTTGGGGTCAGAGGGACAGGGGTAGGTCTTGTGTGAGGATTCTTTGGAGGCCTGAGTCCTTTCTGCTATTAGAGTGATCTAAAATATTTTCAGAAGAGGAGCAGGATAGCAGATTTAACTTGTATTGTATAATGATCATTAACCAGGAATGAAACCTATCTCACATCAAACCAAGGTGCTAAATAAAAATTATAATCAAGAAAAAAGTATGATAAAGTCAGAAATACACTAAAGAAACATATATCAGTAAATGCTATTCTTAGCCAGTCTCAGATAAAAAGAAAGTTAACTTGGTGACCCTAAGACAGTCATGTCAACAAGATTACACGCTGCACTACTCTGGAGAATTCTGGGAGACATTGTCATGGTTACCACCAATGCAAATGACTGAGAATGTTGGCCCCCATAAGAAAAATAAAATGAGGTTGCAGCATGATTTTAAAAATTTCCAATTCTTCCACGACATTTAAAAAATATATATTGGTGTCTTGGGTTTAAAAACACTGGAATAGACACTTAGATGATGACAAACACTGCAAGGAGGTGCAAAAAAATGAAAGAAAGAATCCATTCATAACATAGTGTGCACTCGATTCATAACAAAAGACACAATTGTAACACTTGCATGAGAGTAAGGAATAAAATATTAAATGTGTATTCTGTTATGTAGTGAATCATAAGTATGGAACCTTGTAAAATTAAGATTTACATTATTTATTTATGTACAGTATAAAGAAAAAATAAAGTGAAAGTGTCATATATTGGACATATATTTCCATTGCCATATTCAATATTGCTTTTTAGCAAAGTCATTTGTTTTTGCATAGTTGTAAGTTGTGCTTTTATCTTTTTTTATCAGTTTAACTTTTATTTTTTTTAAACTATTTATGTAACATGTTTATTGGAGTTTGACTGTCATGATTTCTGGGTTGAAACAAACACCTCTGATTATATTCATGAAGTTACTGGTTCATGATTTGTAATATCACTCTTTTACACAAAACAGCTTACCAGTCAATGATACATTAAAGCATTTTTGTACATCTGGAGTCCTGGCATGTTAAATGATTTGCTCAGGGTACCTAGATTTGGATATGAACTAGCACTCATGTTTTTTAAAGTCCAGTACGTTAGCCACTATTACACACTGTCATTAAAAGAAACCCATGGGCACAAAATCCATAAAAGAAAAAAACATCACCAAAAGTTTAAGTAATGTACAGTTCTTTATTTGCTTGGGATTCAGGCACATGTGTTTAAAGTCAGAAAGTGTAGAAATAATATTACAGTGGACCTGACAGAGAAAACAGTATATATTTTTATTTCTTATTAATCTTGGTACATTAGTTGCAGAAAATGATGAGAAACAGTGATGAGTCTTTACTTCTCTATTTTAGAGTATACAGTATATCTTCCTTTTATAGTAGATCTTGAAGACCTTTATTGATAAATGCATAAGCAAATTGAACAAACTTAAATAATAAAATGTGATCTCTTTTTTTGCCTTTTACTGTTTCATTGTAAAAATCCAAAAAAGCAGAATGACTAAAAGGAAAAAAGGAATAATTCAATTTAATGTACAGTGCACTTCACAAAGTGCAGATGAAGAGAACTGTGACAAGTTCCCTTGTAAAATGCCAGTATAAAATGCAAGTTTAAATTTACAAATGATTAAATACAGAATTAGCACAAATAAACACACATATATGTTAAAACACATAGAAAAGATAGTAGAATCTGATTAACATACATGGAAGCCAACAATATTTGCCCATTCATTATTTATTGAATTATGGCCAGTTGACTATAGAAGAATAAAAATAGGAGAAAAATGGACCTCTGGGGGGTCAATTGTAAGAGAGAAGATCAATTACAAAGTCAGACAAATCATAGTCAGCAATCAAATCATCGATACATTCACAGTCCTGGAGACAGCAATGAAATTGGCTGTCCGCCCCCTTCTGGACATTCTACAGTAGTGTCTGTGCTGTGTCATCCAGTCTGATGACAGCATTGTTCTTTCCAATAATTCTGGTGGTCCCTGGATCCAAGATGACTTTTCCTTGGGCAGGAGAACAGCTTGTCAGTAGAATAGTGGCGCTAAGTGCAACATTAAGATACCAAGATGAGAAACAGAATCGAGAGGGGTTATTAACAGTTTATAAATATTGTATTATTCATATTTTTGCATAAAGAACTAACAAACAAAGATGCATTACACACAGCTAATCAGCAGATATAGCCAGGATATGCTAGGCTAAAGTGTTGATTTTTTAAAATATGCGTAATATGCATTAAAATGTATCTTGCCCACCTAATAGTTAAACTGCAAAAATTAAGCTTAAAACAACATAAAACATATGCTACAAATTAGTACTTAGGAAGGTTAAATAAATTAAAATTGATTTAAAACATTACCATTATCTTCCCGTATGACAACACAATTTCAGAAGCAAGAAAACATTGTTAATAAAACATGTTTTGAAAATTAACATCAAAAATTTGTACTAACCCCTCAATTACAACAGAATTGTTACAGATAAGAAGAACAGAAATAGTTTTAGGAGTAAAAGCCTAACCAATTGAGTTTCCTTCAGGCAATAACATAATAACTCATGTCTTTTTTAGCAAATAATCTGACAAGTCAGATTCCTGTATATTGTATAGTGATACAGTAAATGCAGTTAATGACCTGCAGTTGAAACTGCCCTCTGTAATAAATCACCTCTTGGCCCTGTTGCTTTAGTTGAAGCTTTTTCTATGTAAGTGAAACATTTTTTTTGCTTTATATCCATTTAGACATCTATCTTTAATGTTTAATTTTAATTTACTAAAAAAAAAAACATGTTTTGCTACTCTCTTCTGTATTTTTATGGATGGTAAAGCAAATTTTGGTGATTTCTCCAAACAATATAGAACCAATTATAGATTCAGATTTTTACAATCAATAATTATCATTGTTAGGGTTATCTATTAACCTCACAGTTGGGAGACCTGGGGACCTGGGTTCGCCTCCCGGGTCCTCCCTGCGTGGAGTTTGCATGTTCTCCCCGTGTCTGCGTGGGTTTCCTCCGGGTACTCCGGTTTCCTCCCACAGTCCAAAGACATGCAGGTTAGGTGCATTGGCCATTCTAAATTGGCCCTAGTGTGTGCTTGGTGTGTGGGTGTGTGTGTGTGTCCTGCGGTGGGCTGGTGCCCAGCTTGGGGTTTGTTTGCTGCCTTGCACCCTGTATTGGCTGGGATTGGTTCCAGCAGACCCCAGTGACCCTGTAGTTTGGCTATAGCGGGTTGGATAATGGATGGATAATTATCATTGTTAGAAATCAAAATTTGACATCACTGGGATTTAAAAGTCCTGGACAAAATGAATGCTTTCTTAAAGCAAAAAAATGAAATATAGTAGTCCCAATCACAATTTTTTGGATATTGTACAAGAAATGGATTCACTTAAAGTGGCCTCTTCTTGGAGCATAGTTTGCAGAGTTCTTCATTAGAGTGTTGGACCTCCTCACAACCCATGGCAAACTGTAACAGAAAAAGCATACATTCCAAATTCAGTAAAACTAGTAGTATGATATTAAACAATGATCCATTATTTGGCATGCTTAATACATTTCTGGAGGCCAAAATCTATCCAGGAGGTGTGGGACAAAAGGTAAGAAACAACAATTCTATCTGATGGCATACTGTGTTGCATGAAGGGAACTTGAACATGGTGAAAAGAGGAGTTAGACCTGCACAAAGGAAATAAAGACAAACCAATAACTTCATTGGCCAGTCTAGAAAAGTCTCACACACGCCATCTTACCCTCAACTATCACCAGTATGCTTTGGTTTAACTACGCCCCAAAAATGGGAGTCTGGCTTTAAAATTAGAAAATGCTATTAAAAAGTCTCAAAAATCACCAAAATGCCTCACAAAAAAGAGAAATCAGGAAAAACCCTGGCTTGTGTAGACAACCCAAGGCAAGGTATCTTTGTAAAAATGATATATTTATTAAACAAAACAATGACAAAAGTGGGCTTGAAAGAGTGAAAAGGTGTTGCCTGAAAGGAAATCCTAAGGCAAACAAATCCTAAAAACACTAATTACAATTAAATCTCCAACACAGAATCCAATAATTTAAAATCGAGTAAATTCCAACAAACTTCAATGAACAGCTGCCTGAGGTCCTTTTCTCTGGGCTTCAATAGCAAAAGGGAGAGCTTAGAAGTGGTGATGTCAGGGAGACCCTGGATCTTAGGGAACCACCCACAAAATGCCTGAAACATGGACAAACATAAATTGACATAACAGTTAGGTCCATAAATATTTGGACAGAGACAACTTTTTTCTAATTTTGGTTCTGTACATTACCACAATGAATTTGAAATGAAACAACTCAGATGCAGTTGAAGTGCAGACTTTCAGCTTTACTTCAGTGGGGTGAACAAAACGATTGCATAAAAATGTGAGGGAACTAAAGCATTTTTTTAACACAATTTCTTCATTTCAGGGGCTCAAAAGTAATTGGACAATTGACTCGAAGGATATTTCATGGGCAGGTGTGGGCAAGGCCGTAATTATGTCATTATCAATTAAGCAGATAAAAGGCCTGGAGTTGATTTGAGGTGGGGTGCTTGCATGTGGAAGATTTTGCTGTGAACAGACAACATGCGGTCAAAGGAGCTCTCCGTGCAGGTGAAAGAAGCCATCCTTAAGCTGCGAAAACAGAAAAAACCCATCCGAGAAATTGCTACAATATTACGAGTGGCAAAATCTACAGTTTGGTACATGCTGAGAAAGAAAGCAAGCACTGGTGAACTCAGCAACTCAAAAAGACCTGGACGTCCACGGAAGACAACAGTGGTGGATGGTCGCAGAATCATTTCCATGGTGAAGAGAAACCCCTTCACAAGAGCCAACCAAGTGAACAACACTCTCCATGGGGTAGGCATATCGATATCCAAGTCCACCATAAAGAGAAGACTGCATGAAAGTAAATACAGAGGGTGCACTGCAAGATGCAAGCCACTCATAAGCCTCAAGAATAGAAAGACTAGATTGGATTTTGCTAAAGTACATCTAAAAAAGCCAGCACAGTTCTGGAAAAACATTCTTTGGACAGATGAAACCAAGATCAACCTCTACCAGAATGATGGCAAGAAAAAAGTATGGAGAAGGCATGGAACAGCTCATTATCCAAAGCATACCACATCATCTGTAAAACATGGTGGAGGCAGTGTGATGGCTTGGGCGTGCATGGCTGCCAGTGGCACTGGGACACTAGTGTTTATTGATGATGTGACAGAGGACAGAAGCAGCCGAATGAGTTCTGAGGTGTTCAGAGACATACTGTCTGCTCAAATCCAGCTAAATGCAGTCAAATTGATTGGGCGGCGTTTCATGATACAGATGGACAATGACCCAAAACATACAGCCAAAGCAACCCAGGAGTTTATTAAAGCAAAGAAGTGGAAAATTCTTGAATGGTCAAGTCAGTCACCTGATCTTAACCCAATTGAGCATGCATTTCACTTGTTGAAGACTAAACTTCGGATAGAAAGGCCCACAAACAAACAGCAACTGAAAGCCGCTGCAGTAAAAGCCTGGCAGAGCATTAAAAAGGAGGAAACCCAGCATCTGGTGATGTCCATGAGTTCAAGACTTCAGGCTGTCATTGCCAGCAAAGGGTTTTCAACCAAGTATTAGAAATGAACATTTTATTTCCAGTTATTTAATTTGTCCAATTACTTTTGAGCCCCTGAAATGAAGGGATTGTGTTAAAAAAATGCTTTAGTTGCCTCACATTTTTATGCAATCGTTTTGTTCACCCCACTGAATTAAAGCTGAAAGTCTGCACTTCAACTGCATCTGAGTTGTTTCATTTCAAATTCATTGTGGTAATGTACAGAACCAAAATTAGAAAAAAGTTGTCTCTGTCCAAATATTTATGGACCTAACTGTATATAACTAACCCATTCTTTTGAAAAATAAACAAAAATGACATTGAAATTTGAAAAAAATCAATCCAAAAAATAATAGTAAGAAATACAATACACAAAAATTCAGGCTGTATGATGCATGAGTTATCAGGTTCTCCTCAAATGAAAGGTGCTCCCATCACAGAGCCTTTCCCACTGGGCAATTATAACTTGAACTTTTATCCTCACTCCTTATGGAATGTGGAAAGTAACTGGCTAATTGAATTAAGCCAAACAAAAACGTCTTCGCCAAAGTGAAATAATCAGGTGTCTGAATGCAAGGGTGTCTTTTTTCACTTCTTGTTCACTACTCTTTAACTGTTTCACACATTTCCCCTTGTGGAATCTTACTCATGTTAGCAAAGTGATGTTTGTACCGTTTGGCATTTCTTGTCCATGGAATTAACATAGCCAGGTTCTCATCACGTGGGTAGTGCTCTTTCCACTTGAGCAGTGCTTTACATTCATCTGGACTCACTCATACAGGCTCAATAAACAATTATCTATTAACTTAAAATACACATGTAAGGGGAAAACCAGAGTACCAAACGAAAAACATACGGAAGTATGGGCAGAAAGTACCAAATTCACCCAGACAGGTTACAGACACAACATCTTGGCTGTATATCCTTCATCAGATGTACAACTGAAAAGTAAAGAGCAAGTAACATATATAGGAGGGTACAGAAGGAACAGAGCCATGGCAGATCAAAGGTGAAAAGGTGAGAGTAGACGAGAAAGAGCTGCCATTAGAGAAAATGAAGGAAGGAGAGATAAAAAAAAGTTAGTCATTGCAACCTTGAGAAATATGTGATCCCAGGCTTGAGAATAAGCTTAGCTTCTTCAGTTTGTCTCAAAATGAGTCTTTGAAGCCCTGAGAAATAGCACAACAAGATTAATGTGGCCATGATGAAGGAATAGGTTTTGTAAGGATCTTAATTTTAATGGCTTGAAAGTGCTTCCTGAAATGATCTGCAAGCTGTCTCATTGTATCATCTATGTAGAAGGCTGGACACTTTCTAAAAGAAATGCAGTAAATCAAATTTTTAGACGTGTTATACTATTCACTTAAACAGCAGTGCAATGCCTATTTTTCCATCTTCTGAACCTGGCTGTTCTATAGTATTACATGGTTATGAGGAGATGCTACATTTTCTGGTAATATTGGGTGCAGGGCAGGCAACCAATCCTATTCACATGCTTTCTCACTCATATTCAGTAAATTTAAAGTCTTTGATCTGTCCAACGTACAATATGTGTCTTCAGAAAGTAGGAAAAAATCAGAATTCACAGAAAAAATGTCATGATTAGGTTTATGTGGTTTTATTTTGTAAATTCTAATATCTTGACTGCTAATTTCAGGTCTTTCTACTGCTGCCAATTTGAGAGCCATTTGGCTATCTACTTTGGTTATATCTGCAGATACAACTTCTTAAAAAAAATTATTTGCTTTTTTGCTTATCACTAGTTTTATTCGACTGGACCTTTTTGCCTGTTTTCTAGACTTCATTTCTTGTCTATCATTAAGATTTTGCAGCTAGGTTTATTCTTATCTGTTTTGGTTTCATTTTTTACATGCTTCTTCCTGTTAGTTGAGTAAAAATTCACCTGTCAGTTACAAAAAATGAAGGAATATCTGACAAACACCACACATGCTGTACAGATCTCTGGTGTTGAGGCATCAGTGAGAACTACTGTATCACCTTGCCACCCATTGTTACTTTGGATTCTAATTTTTTAAATAAAGTAATAGCATTATTATATTAAACAATCATATCTACCTGATGAAAAAAAAATCCTTAATAATAAATAATGCAATAAACAATACTTTTTAGAATACAGCTGCACCACAAGCTAGTTTGCTGAGTCCGCTCTTGTACTCCATGTTTACTTATGCCTGTGTAGCCAGACACTGACTCCATCAATACATTTTATGATAACACAATTACCACATGCCTGATTATTCCCAGTAATGAGACAGCTAAAAGAAAAAGATTTGTCTTCTAACACAGTGGTGCAAAGACCCTTAATTTCAGCAAAATTAAGCAAATGGTCTTAACTTCAGGAAGCAAAAGGCAAGTGATATTCTAATCTGTATCCTCTGGAAAGCTGTGAAGAGAGGCAACAGCTTTAAATGTCTTAGAGTCACCATCACTGAGAGCCAGTGGGTACAACATCAACATCTCGGCTACCATCAACAAGGCTGTCCAATGGCTTTACTTCCTTAGTCGGTATGACTCCATCTAATTTCACTAACTAACTTTTATATGTTCACTGTATTCTCCCTGCCTGTATAATCTGTTTGGCTCAGCTCTGTGAACCACGACAGAGGTTGTTGAAGTTGGCTCAGTATTATTAAAGACCTTAGCCCTTCTGCACAGCCATTTTTCTCCCTCCTCCTTTCTGGCAAAAACTATAGAACCATTAGCATTTTTTATCCTCAGGTCATAAGGCTACTCAGCATCATCTTATGCTTAGAACTCTGTGAGCTTACCACGCTAAAGTCTTATAAAGATTCTAGGTTCATGTAGGTGCATTTTCCTAGCGTAATTTATATCCCTTGAGATTCTTACATTCTCTTGGATAGCATTATAAATGCCAATAATTATAAAGCAACTGGATGTGGTGACAATAATTTTGTGATGAAAACAATATTATCCTGGTTTTGCATCCCTCCATTACAAATCATGGCATTTATGGATCTGCTTTAAAGCAAATCGAAACTGTTCTAGTGGCTTAAACTGGCCTAAAAGCCCATTTACATAACTTTACATTATAATAATATTATACGTTTCAGCAGACATTGTGTGGTATTCTGTCTGACCATTTCTTTAATTGTATTTGACTTTGTCTTTACTTTCTCTGTGATAATTATTCATGGACCCTTCAGAGGCATATTTTCTCCAGGAATACTGCCGAGTGAAGTTTTTGTTTTCCTATCCTCTGATGTCAACTGCTCATATTTCAAAATGTATTTAATGCTGGGCTCCATTTATGTTAATCAGTTTAAACTACTTTGTGTACTTATGTACTCATTATTTATTTAGCAAAGTCTTTAATTGCATTTTACCTGAGAACATGTCAAAGTGTTCTGTGTCTGTACACAGTGAAGAGTGCTATACAAAAATAAACTAATTTGAAATGAACCAAATTAAATTGTTACTTTCATACCATTATTCCTAAACCCTACTTTTATTTTAAATTGGAAACTGTTTTGAAAAAATGAAACAACTTTGGCATGCATGTAGATTCATTCATATGTGAAAATAGTATGAAGTCAAAATTGACAATCACAAGACACTCAAAATCACTTGCTATTCAGTCTGACATATTCCATCTGGTTACCAAAAAATGGTCTGAGACAAGAGGTTTTTCAATTGGCTTTTCCAAAATAAGCTATAAATGGTATCTTCAGTACTGATTGCTGAAATCTCTATCTGTAAAATAACAAACTTTATCAGAACTGACCCCCAGGCATTTGAGGTCTGCTCTAGTTATTATTCTGTATTAGAACATCAACCAATCTCTCAATTTTTATTTGAGAAAAGAAAAGATGAAGTGATAAATCATCATACTACCTTAATACAGTTTTGAATGTAATTTTTTCACTTGGCTATCTATATGGCATCCTGTATATTTCTTTAATAGCTCATACAGATTTGTCATTAAAACATCAAAATGGGCCTAAACAGAGGATATTAAAGGACGTGTGCTTCTTGGCACTGGATTACAGTACTTGATAACATCATAATATATGAAATGGTATGAATTTTTGACTGACAACCTTTGTTTTTTTGCTGGACCCCATGGTGCAAAAAAAAAAAGAAGCATGAGATGGTCAGTGATTTTGACTTTGGACTTGAAGATAAAGGTTTTCTGTTCCTGGTCTTCAGTAGATCCCATATAAGGAAGAAGGGACTGGAGAATTGCATTTTAAGAATTATTTTGTGCATTTATAAAGCTGAAGTGGCCCTGTAGTGGACTAGAAGTCTGCTCAGGGCTTTGTTCTGGTCTTGCACCCAATACATTTGTGACATGCTGTAGCCAACTTTAACCCTGAAATAAGTTATCTACAGATGAACCTTTTCTGTGATTAACCAGGTAACAAATTATTCAATAGGCAGTTACCTTGTGGTGGATTTTAGTTTAGAGTAATTGGTTAGTAAGACTACAGTAGATGACAAAAATAATTGAAGCACATATTAATTATTTAAGCCCGTGGCACACTATATGATATTATCTCAGACTGTACTTACTAGATTTCATTGCCATGACAATGTTAATTTTACCGACTAGGAACAACAGGGGATGACAAATTTCATGACTATACCATGTCTTCTCACCACAGCTTAAAATTTACAAAGAATCACAAACAATTGTCATACTGTCTGACAGCAACAGTGCCTGTATGAATACTTTCCAGGTATGGTAAGTTCAGCCGCAATCTCTGCTCTTATTTTTTCCTTCTTCCGTTCTGTTGAGGTGCTAAAACCACAGAACATTTGACAATCAATAATCTCTACAATTTCTGTGGTCCAAAACATCAGATTTTCTTGTTACTCTTGAGGTTGCATTGTATTCATTCTACCTCCATCTGAGCACTTCTAGGTTGTCCACTCTTGCACACACAAGAGCCTCTCCTACAACTTCAGACAACATCAAACTAATTGAGTAGCTGGGAATGTTGAACTACAGGAATGGCAGTCCTGCCAGAGCTGCATTGCGACTGGCCCCATCTTGTTATGATTATGTAAATTAAGGCTATGATGCAAAATGCTGAAAACATCATGTAGTTTGATGGAGGCTTTACCTTGTTGTGAAAAGAAAATATGCTGTACTCATTCTCAAGAAGTGTAAGTTGCCTGAAATGGATCATTTGTCTTACATTTCATTATATTTTAAACTGACAAACAGAAGCAGGCTTGTGAAGGGAGTGAGGTTATCGCAAGGTCCATTAACATAGAGCCAATTCCAATTAAGCCCTAATGCATGAAGATGTACGGTGAAGTGTATCTGGAGAAAAAAATATTTGGCCAGCCTAATACTTTTAAAACAGGCTCCCAAAAATCCAGAATTAGATAGGTTTCAGAATAGAAAAATGATGTTACATTTTGTTGAAATATAAGGTGATATTGCAGATGCACTGCAATCTGTCTGAAAAAGATGGGCACAGCTATACCAAGGAATGACTTCCACATAGACAAAGCACATTGATAGCATCCTTAGTAAGCATTTACATTTTAAACTGTTGTGGAGACTGGCTCGGACACAGACAAGCAGACACGCTCATGTCACCCAACACACGTTTATTTACACTATTATTTACAATTATTGTGCCACAAACCCCAATCTTCCCCAAAGTCCAGGCCAACCACTCTGTCTCTTCGGATCGCCTCCTTCTCTCTTTCTATCACCTTGTCCTGCTTCCACCCGACTCCAGCCATTGAATGAAGGGAGGCAGCCCCTTTTATCTGTACCCGGATGTGTTCCAGGTGTGCACCGGCAATCCCGCGGACACGCCCCAGTGTGGCGGAAATGCCAGCTGTCCTCCCAGAAGCACTCCGGGTGTTCCCTCTCTTCTTCCCCCCAGCACTTCCTGGTGTGGCGGAAGTACTGGGGTCCAGGGTCCTTCAGGCAGGGGGACGCCCCCCCGGTGGTGACCACGGGCCCCTACAGGGTTGGGCTTCCAAGCCCTGTACCCGTGGCCCCCAGTACAACCAGGGTGGATGCCCCCTCGCGGTCTGGAGGAGGAATGAGCCCTCCTCCTGTCTTCCTGGGCATCCCGGCCGGTGCCACACTGTGTACTGTATGAAAACGTGGAAACAAAAAAAATCCAAATTATCACAAATAATATGTTGGATATTGTTTTAAATGTTCAATACACATCCAATTTAAACCTTGGCTAAAACATTTCAAAAACATTAAATATTGAAATTCAAAGTAATCCACAAATAACACTGCACAACAAAGTTTTTGCTTCTTGGAACATTGTTGGGTGTTTCTTATAGATTTGTGGATGCTGATCACGAATATCACATCAAAATTTACCCATCACACACCGTTTCAGTTTTGTCATGATTTTTTCTTATATTTGTATCCAAACATTTTCGCTCCCGTAAGTGACTTATCAACAACGGTTTGTGCAACCTGGGCATGTCCAGGCATGGAATCAGGCCAGGCTGGAAGCTGTTCTGTGGAAGTTGACATCCTGGCCATGCCTGGGCAGGTCTGAACAAGCTTGACGCTGTCTCAGCATGCTATAAAGGTGGCTTGCATACACCGATCCTGCTCATTTGGTTAATATAGATAGTCAGTGTGTATGTATAGTATCAGTATAGTAAAGTATAGTATCTGTAGCAATATAACAGTAAGTAAGCTTGATGCTATAGACGTTTTGGTGTCGGGTGAAATGTCTCGTCAATGTCGTAACAGCTGCGATACATTTTGCTATATCTGTGGCGAATATACACTTGTGCCTCAGAGACATTGGATGACTGCTCTTGTGAAGAAAGCTTATCATCTGCATTTCGGCTGCGAAATTGGTGATCAAGACAAGGAATGGGTGCCTCACATTTGTTGTGAAACATGTGCTGTCAGTCTGAGAGCCTGGCTCAAAGGCACACGAAAGATGATGCCATTTGCTGTTCCGATGATATGGCGAGAACAGAAAGACCACGTGACAGACTGTTACTTCTGTTTGACTAATGGGTCTGGTTTCACTGCCAAAAACAAGAAGTCAATTGAATATCCTAATCTGCCTTCAGCAATGAGACCCGTGCCACATGACAACAGTCTTCCAATTCCGAAACCACCAGAGGATTGGACCTTAGACGAACCGAGATGAAAAAACTGCAATGCAAGGTACTGACAGTGACATTGACCCGGATTTTGAACCGTGCTCATCAGGCGATCCACATCTGATAACACAGTCCGAATTGAACGATTTGGTCAGAGATTTGGGTTTGTCAAAAGCAAAAGCCAAGCTGCTGGGTTCGAGACTGCAGGAATGGTATTTGCTGTCACCAGGGGCCTCATGCACAACGCCGTGCGTAGAATTCGCACCATAACATGACGTAAGCACAAAAGCCGAAATGTGCTTACGCACACAGAAAAATCCAGATGCAGGAATCTGTGCGTTTGCCAACTTCCGCGTTCTTCCGCTACATAAATCCCACTCAGCGTGGAAATAAATGCACGTGCACATGCTTGCTGTCCCGCCCCAACTCCTCCCAGAATTACGCCTCTTTGAATATGCAAATCAATATAGATAGCCCTTAAGCCCAGTGTTCTGTGAAAAGGCAATGGCAAAGGTACGAGGAAAAACAGAGGAATTTCAGCGAATACCAAATGGAGGCAAAGAAAAACGTACTATTTGTTGGTTTAAACAGTTATATAAGCAACAAAAGGAAGTTGATCGAGTGACATAGCGTGTCGGAGAAACTCGAAAGCTCAAGTTCACAAAGTCGCACAGTGCCCGAAATAAAAAAGTTGTCACATATCAAAGTCGGCATGAAAAGGCGACTCGTAGTCTGAGTGTCATATGAAAGCTTATTAGGGTACAGTGAAAAAAAGGCACACAGTGTGAAAAAAGCATGAAATGTCAACTTTAATCTCGAAATTTCCTCTTTAATCACGTAGTTTATTTTGTCATTAAAGTAGAATATCATAAACTTCATCTTAAAATCATTTAATTTACTAGTTTCTCAAATCCCATCGTAACTAAAGTAGCACGTTAAATGATTTGTTTTGTATTTGATCTTATATGTGCTCTATGTGTGCGAATCACTACGTGCTCTTCCTCTGACAGGACACAGAATCCATTACGTTCGTAATATTACAGCTCTCTGAGTAATTAAAATACTGAGAAGTATATGTGATATCATTTTCATGATGATGTGAGTTAAAGCATGTTATTAGACATGGGAACACAGTGGCGCAGTGATTGTTCATGTCTCACGCAAGATGCTTGTTGCGCCATGCGCGACCTTCAATGAAATGCTTTATTACAGAAGTACTGTCTTTTTCAAATGTACTAACCCCCAATTCCTGTCCTTACTTTTCTTTCTCCAAATACCCAATCGCCACACAATCAGCTATGTAATAGACGTTAAGCCACCTGTAAGCTTAGAACGCTGATTCTGCCAAACTTTTAAAGGAACATCGCAATATCTTCATAATATTTAATTATTCTATCCATCTATCTTTCCAGTGTCGCGCCAGCCACAGCATGAAAACAGCGCGAGGCAGGAACAAACCGTGAACGAAGCTCAAGCTCACTAGTGCTGCGGCACCGTGTAGTTAAAGTTAAAGTTTTATCTGTATAATATAATCAACATATTTTGTTGCATTTCATCTTAAAAATGATATCGTCATCATATGTAAATACGCGCTTTATAAAGTGGCTCAGGTTGTGCAATATTATAACTGTATCATAAGTACAATTACCTCATGGTAACTTGCAAGTACAAACAGTTCTACAAGGAGCACTTGATGGACTGATTAAGTGCGTGTATAGTTCTTGGGATGAAACTGTTTGTGAACCGCGAGGTCCGAACAGGAAAGGCTGTGAAGCGTTGGTCGGATGAGAGCAGGTCAAATAGCGAATGGCTGAGGCAGCGAGTGCTTGATGCTGTATAACGATAATTCTCTTTCCAATCGCTGTAGATCTGTGATTCACACTCAGATACAGTGATATAAATACTCCGAGTGGTGCAGTGAGAGTAATATGGAAAAAGATGATCCGCTGTGGCAACCCCTAACGGGAGCAGCTGACAGAAGAAGAAGAAGAAGGTGCAGTGAGAGGAACAACGCTAAAGCAGTTATGGTATTTAGAATAGTTTGACCATTCTGTGGACCATTATATTGTTACAGGTTAATTACAATCAGATGCATTAAATTTATGAACAATATATGGTTAATTTCAATGCATTTGATAAAGCCGCCGTCGTGGATGTGGATCTAAGAAAGGGTAGCCACACAGGAGCAGTAGCACTGCTTTGACGCTGGGTGCTGCCAGTCTGCAAAACCGACCGGAGAACTTGCGTACGACAGGGCATGAGGTACCGTGGAAAAGTGCGTGGCTTTACGCCAAGTGTAGGTTTTATACATCGCGATTTGAACGTAGAAACGTTCTTACGCAACATATCTGTGCGTACGCACCGTTTATACATGAGACCCCAGGTACGAAAATTTCTGTGTTTCGAGGCCGACATCATGATATAACCAAATTTTTTGCAGAAGTCAACAGTCTTTGTTTCTGTTGTGACATTGAAGGATTGTTCTCGGCCTTGGGTTGGGATCATAACCCGGAAGAGGCACGTCTCTTCATTGATTCGTCAATGTTAAGCCTGAAAGCTGTTCTGCTACACAATGGCAACGTTTATCCTTCAGTACCTGTTGGCTATGCAGCACACATGAAAGAAACGTGTGAGAATATGGAACTGTTGCTGAAGCACGTCCAGTATAGCAGGTACAACTGGAATATCTGTAGACATCTTAAAGTCGTTGCTCTGTTACTAGGACTGCAGCTCGGCTATACAAAGTACTGTTGTTTCATCTGTGAATGGGACAGTCGTGCCAAAGAGTCGCACTATTCTCAACAGAACTGGCCACTCCGTAAAAAGTTAGTTCCAGGACAGAAAAATGTGGCACATGAATCGCTTGTCGACCCGGCAAAGATATTTTTGCCTCCTCTTCACATAAAACTGTGACTCATGAAGAATTTCGTGAAAGCACTGAACAAGGAAGGTGAAGGTTTTCATTATTTAAGACAGATGTTCCCAAGAATAACTGACTCCAAGATCAAAGAAGGCATTTTTGTTGTCCCCAAGATCAGACATGTTATGAGTGACAAACAGTTTGAAGATCTGTTACTTGGGCCGGAAAAAATTGCCTGAAAAGTCTTCAAAGATGTTGTTGACAATTTTCTGGGCAATTACAGAGCCCCAAACTACATTCAGCTGGTAGACAAACTTCTCAAAGCATACAAGACAAGGAAGTGCAACATGTCACTCAAGATTCATTTCCTCCACTCACACTTTGACTTCTTACCCACAAATCTCTGTGTTGTCAGTGACGAACACGGTGAAATGTTTCACCAGGACATTGCTACGATGGAGAAAGGATACCAGGGCAACTGGAATCCGTCAATGCTTGCTGACTGCTGTTGGACACTGCAATGTGATGCACCAGACATTGAATACAAAAGAAAATCAGGAGCAAAACACTTTTAATTCTGTTGAATTTAATAGCTTATGCGAAACATAAACGTGACTAAATACGTTTTTGTCAGTAAATTTTCATCCATCCATCCATTATCCAACCCGCTATATCCTAACTACAGGGTCACGGGGGTCTGCTGGAGCCAATCCCAGCCAACACAGGGCACAGGGCAGGAAACAAACCCTGGGCAGGGCGCCAGCCCACCGCAGTGTCAGTAAACTTTTCAAAAAAAATTGTTGTGCAGTGTAATGATAATAATAAGAACTGCCAAGTTCTAACTCCTTATTAAAGCCAATACCGATTGCAAATACATCAAAAAGACTTTACCTTAAATATCTCAATTATGCACAATAAAAATGTATAACGTCTCTAATAAGAAAGGATGGCACAAATACTTTTATAAAACAAATAAATGAGCTAGAAAGTTGCAAGCAGTTTCAACTAGATACCGGTATTAAACACGCAATAGCCATGGTCAAAGTAGTTATTATTGTATTCCTGACTGCCAAAACAAAGTCAATTTTTTCTTACGTTGTCCTTTATAGGATTTATATTTTGCTGTTCAGAATCTATGATACCTTTGCTAAATCATTTTTAAAATTTTGTATTTTGCATTACAAATGTGTTTCAAACTATATTTACTACTATCGTTGTATTAAACGTTCCATTCCTTTCTAAACGTACTATCTCAATTTCAGAACCAGAATAACTGATCAAAACAGATTTGGACACAGACAGAACATCAAAACACCACAGAGACTGTGGCCTGTCCAAGAAGGAAACTCTGGAGCTTGGAGACATTACAGATAACCCATTTATATATATTTTAATTGTTAAAAGTGTTAATTTCTCCCACTGTCTGGATACTCTGCTGTCTTTTGTTCTTCTCATTTCAGATTACAAAACAAGTTTACAAGTTAGAAACTTGCTAGCAAATTTGACTAATTTTCTAGATCTCTCCATTTGTTTTATGTTCAAGAAAAGCTGCTAATTCTAAGAAAACTCAACATTCGTTTTAAAGCAAGAATGAGTGACATCAAAAATGCTAAAACTCTCCTTATGACACGAGATAGTCACTTGATCTTCTGGGAGTAGTCAAAAGCTTTTACGAGTTTAGAAAGCCAAAATGATCCTTTAAGGCCTGTGGTTCTGAGCTCAGTGTCTGACAAAGATGGGATTTACTGCAATTAGCAAAGGAGTTGTATAATTTTTGTCAGTGTGCTTTGTGGCTGACAAATGAATGGGCATCGAGCCATAAACCTACTCACGTGAATTGTACATGCATCACAACCCAACCAGAAAGCCTACAGATCCCCAGATAGGACATACGTTATGAACCAGGTACCTGAAAGTCTTTAATGAAAGAGTCAACCAAGACCAAGATGATGAAGAGGACTGGACAAAACAGAATGAGACTGATAATTGATTTCCTCCTTGTTTAATGAAAAGAGGGGGCACCAAGTGTTTACAATGCTCTAGCTATAACCCTTGGAGCAAATTGTGGGAAATAAAAGAAATTGGGAGAGCTATGAGACTGAAATGAAAAGAACACTGCCATCCTCTAGGAGTTTATTTCTGTTACCCAACAAGTGACTGTACAGTAATGCCACCCTAAAAGGCCTCCCACAAACATAAAAAAATGTCTGTGACTATTTTCTTTGTCCAAGGCTGGCACTTCAGACATTCCTGGTACTGGGAGTTTTTCACTGCTGAGACATACCTGGAGGGATTAAGATATGGCCACCTGAATGAGGGGAGCTTCTATAGAACTGTAGTTCTTGTTAAGCATGGTGTCTTGGAAATTAATCCTTAAAACGCACCAGTGCAAAAAAAGGAGAGGTGGTGTTCTGGAAGGACCAAGTAGAAATTCCCTGAGGATGTTATCTCCATTTTCAACAAGAATGTTATATTGTAAATAGCTTTTCAAAGACCACATTATCTCGGTTGACAAGCGACACTATAAGGCCCCTATCCAAGGAAGGTGGGATCAGGTTAACTCTTTAGCAGTATTGTTCTGTTCTAGGTATCATAATATAAAAAAACACAGACATTACAATATCTACATTCTGTAAGGCAGCTGACATCTTGGAATTAAATGAGGCCTTTGTTTATTGGCAGAACGGAACTACCCAGTTAACTAACAGACACACATCTAAGGACAGCAGCCTAATATTAGAATATTGAACATTTTTGTCATGTTTTGTACTCATACAGTTGTTTTTAGAACAAAGAATCCTAATTTACCATTAGATTTTGAATTCAGCAAGTATTTAAAGTATTGAAAAGTATTTCATGCCATTCTGTTTTCATTAGGATGCAGTTGCCAGGGTCATGGCCTTAGAGGTCATGACTTCTAACAGTGTTTATGCAACAGCATGTATTCTTCCACTGTTAACTACTGTATTCTTGTTGAAGTCATCCCCAAGTGCTGCTATGGACATTATTGAATGTTGGTGCCCATGTGTGAATTGCTGTCTCTGATTTGTAGACAACTAGAGAGTATTTTCTGAAAAAAGTGATATAGCCACCCAATCTTTAACTACATGGAAGTTAATTCCTGCCTTAAAAAAGTAATTTGTAATTTTGCAAAGTTTTTGCTTGCTGTTACCAGTATAATCATGCACACACATGTTTTGGTGACCTAGTGAGAGAAAGGTTGAGCATGCATGTAGTATTCAATCAAGTGAAAAAACTGAACAGATGTTACAGGCATACATTTAACTTTAATAATGTTGAAGTTTAGTAAGTTCATTACAGAAGTTTTATCATAGTCAGAGTATTAGCACATAGTTGTCATTCCTGCCCCACAACACAAGGTTCTATATGGTATTTGCATGTATATTTATGGATGGATTCAGTAAGTATCAGCATGTTTACATGCTCAAAAATGTTGTCCTCATTTGTTTAGTTACCATATCCTCTGCAAGAGTGACTCAGCATGGTCTATAAAATTTGATAATTGGTTTGTAGTGTTTCAGTATGTTTGGCTGTGGTTTAGCTCTGTTGTATACTTTGCCTTTTTCGTTTTCTCAGTATTTTTTTATCATGCATGCATACGACACACTGAGAAAAGCACATAATCCTGAGTGTCGATTGGCACTGTGAACTTAGTATCAATGTGCAGGTGGTCTGGCTCTTTCAAAAATCTAAGGCTTTCATAAAAATAAAATATATAAAAACATTTTTTAAGTAAAACGATTTTACTTACTTATAATTAGTTATAACTGTACTAAAAAGCAAAGATTAATTTTTCTTTAACCACAATTTGTGTGTTATATGTGACTAAATAAAATAATGGGGCACACATAAATTAATTGATTCAAACAATTTTTTAAATTTGTTTAGCATGGTGGTGAATTACAATGTTGTTGTTGTTTTTTATATTTTATGATGAAAGTAGCTATTCTATTAATTGATTGAATAACTTCAAACAGCCCATTTGCCATCTTTGCTCCAATCTGTGTTTTAAAAATTGTGGGAATTAATATTTTTAACTTTTCATTGGCTTTCTCTGGAGAGAAGTGGATGCCACCTTCCACAATAATTTTGAGCCTGGGAACAAAGGGATAGATATGATGTCATCTTTGACTGAATTATGCTTGTTTCTGTAAAATGCAACCATTTTCCAGTTGTTATAGCAGAGTAATCCAAAATATATGAATGTATCTGTTTTTCAACCAAAAATCTCCTTCTTCTCTCAGATGTGAAGTTGCATGTTTTCCACATCTCAGGGTTTGTCAGCTCTAACCATAAAATACGTGTCATTTTCCAGAAAGTTGATAGGCATGTAAATTACTATATCTGTTTCCAAATCATCTGCCTGGATTTTAGAAAATAAATTTTGCAGTGAATTTTACTAGATTATCAGAATGTAGTGTTTCCGACAGTCTTACAATTCTGGTATTGCTTCTTCTTGATCTATCTTTAGCTGCCAAAAAATTATTTATGCTGGATTTCTAAAGTGGTTCTTCTTTATCCATAGCGGTTGTCATTTGCTCCAATTGCTCGTGTGATTTCACTTTCTCAAGTTGAGCTCCAAACACATTCTTTTTTTAAAAACTGTTCTCATTTTATTCTCTGTATACCTTGTACTTCTCAGCCAAATGTTTTACTCAGCTTTATGTCAAAGAATTTGTATTAAATATTCCTCCCAAACTTTCATTTCCAGATGTAAATCATTTAGACTATAATGCCATTTAATGTTCACATCTTTCTTTACCCTCTCAGTTTTCATGAGTTCATTTTACTCAAGTTAGGAGCATTCTCTGTGCAATCATCTGCTCGGTGCACTGATGATGCTGCATATCCAGTTGGTGTTGATGCCAGGATGACACCAGATGTCTCTTTGTGTTTCTGACGGAGATGACTTTGGTCCCCTATAGTTGTATATAACAGCATGAATCTGACAAGTAGCCTTAGTTATAAAGCTGTTGAACTCCAGGCTAGATACTGCAAGGATGCCATGCCACACTGGACCCTGGGTTGATTGGGGTCTATGTTTCTCTCCAAAAAAAGTCTTTTCCTTCTGTTTAAGATTTTTCTGTTCCATTTTTTGTTCCATGGTTCTCTGTACTTTCAGACATCCCAACAAGAAAATTGCAGAATAGTAATTTTTTAAAATATACAACAAAAAAAACCCCAGTAAATTTGTATTTCTTCATTTTCTTTTGTTATTTTTATCTACTGATATAAAGTGGCAGCAGCAGATTCAATTTATAAAAGTTTCCAAAAGGAAAATTTGTTGTATTTTTTTGTTTAAACAACCCACATACCGCAATCAACACATATTGACACGGAGGGAGGAAACAGTTACAGTAAACTGTAATCACGGGCCAAAACATTTCTTGTGATGTGTCTAACATCTAAACTGACAATGTACAAATAAAGCATAGGACGAAATCTTTACAATTAATTTGCTTTCAAATTAGCCATGTGGTAACATTTACCTGAGTTCTCTCTCAGGACCAAAAGCCAAAATAACTTTTTAATGTAATACAAAGCCAGACCAAATATGAAAATATTATCAGTTTTAGCTCCTAAACCAAAACCAAAACAATCATTTGGTCAGGGTGCACTTTAAAGCCAATCCAGTGTGGCTTTGGCACTGCTCTTCTACTGGAAAATGAGCTGTCTTCCAAGAGCCAGATTCTTCTTGACTGCAGAAGGTTTTCATTAAAATTTTCCTGCACTTTATTCAGTCTGTATCAAATACATTGTAACACAGCATTCAGGTTGAATAAACTCAATTTGGTTTCATCAGACCTTAAAATGTTGTTATACTTTGTTTGAGAGTCTCCCACATGGTTTCTGGTAAATTGTATAGTTTAAGTTTGCACAGTGTGCTTTTTTCAAACACTCTGCTATGAATTTCTGATTTGTTCATTTTGTTTAGCTAGAATAACTAATTCACAAGAAGCTGTGCCTTTCCAATAACATGCCAGTATTTACAGTATTTTTTATGTTTATCGGCCTACAAAACAATACTAACTCAATTCATTAAGCCAGTATTGCAGCTGCATAAAGTAAGAAAATATTCTTCAGGAAAGGGTTTATAGCCATTGTAGTGTCAAAAAATGATCTACTAAATCAAATAGCAAAGCCCTATAAGCCATTAGCATTCAGGGTGATAATAAATGGGTCGACTCAATGCTGTGTGGAGAAGATTCCATCTGGTCGTTGGTAACATTATGATTTTAGTGTGAAAACCACAAGGTCTGCAACATCTGATGCCATGTGTCTGATAGAGGTAAGTGAGAAACAGTAAATACAACACGGTAGTCCCTTGAATGTAGACAGCAGCATATATAGAGAGTAAGCTGTTCTTTTAAAAATAATTCAGTTTGTTATTTTGAATGAAATAATCAGTTCCTAAATGGTAGACAGATTGGATTTTTTTTACAGTTTTTTCTGATTGTGAACGCACAAAAACTGGTACTTGAGGCACGATCACTGAAACTACCATGTTTACTCTTGTATCAAATGTTTTAACCAGGTCTGTAAGGGTGATGTGAACGATAGGCAAAAATGAAGATGCCAGAAATTTTAAATGAAAAGATAATGATGTGCTTATAGCCTCATCAGTTTCACTGTGTTGCAAACCCTTTCCATTTAAATAATCATAATAATCTTGCTATTTGAAGAATTAGCACCTAATAAGAGAGTGTCTGTTTTTCTACGAAATATTATTGTTTGTAACCTTTCCTCTGCTTTACATTTTTACTATCAGCTTTACGAATAAATCTTGCCTATTGGTGAACTTCAACTAGCGATTTTAAAGAATATTTAGAAAACTTGCATTAAAATGAAGCAAAATGTTAAAAGACCAACTCACTGTCTAGACTACCAGTTATGTCCAGTTGATGCAGAGTTGCTTACCCTGCTGGCCTTTCACCACAAACTAATATACAAATAATAACCACAATGATAAGTCTACACATTCTGGTACAGTCATTATAAGGCGTTTAATGTTTCTGCATTAAACCAGCACTGACATCAAGTTACACTCTTGTCCTAGTCAACCAACATAACATGATTTGTCTATTTCATTATAGTTGCTACCAAACATGTCATGGCAATCATGATTAATTCAAGGTCACTGAGGTTTTGTCTTTGTGCCACTGCAGTCATAATTATGGGTAGCAAGTCTTGCTTAGCATTTTTTAAATAACTCAGGGCATGTTGAGCATTTAAAAGGCTTAATTAACCTGATTGGAAGCATGTGCTTTCATTATTTCATGTTCCTCATTGTAAGTGTTTACGCTTTTATTTTTAGTTTACAATAATGATCAGTAGACACAAAAGTTATTAATCAAATCCTCAAACATTCTAATGTACTTTTTCATTATTAGCACTAATCAATCAGTCAATCAATCAGCAATTCACAATTTTGACTTCCTTCAGGGCGAGTTTGTTCTACTCATCTCTGCTCAGTACATTCACCAGATGTTTTGCTTTTCTTGCTGAAGGCTGTATGGATCACCATGTGTGTGATGTATCAGTATCACACATGCTGTGGATTATTTGCTAGGAAATAACCAGGTATTTATAGTCAAAGCTATTCAGCCAAACACATTAACTTTATTAATTTTCCCCACATCATGCTGAATGCCATAGAATAGTATAAGGTATTTTAGAATTCCTTCTGAACTGTGCTGGATAGTGTTCTCAAAACATTCTCTTTTTCACTGTCAAGATACTTTAAAGCTTTATTTTCTTACTAGCCGAGGTAACCGGCGTTGTCTGGGTATAATTATGTAATGGTTTAAGGTAAGAAAGCAAATATATATGTGTTTTTTTAAAAGTTGACTCCTTTGTCCTTGCTGGCTGAAATTCAAGTATCCTATCTGTTATCTATACTATCTTCCTGATAACTATCAATTTCTATGCTCTCATGTAGCCATTCTTAGAATTGCTAGCATACTCATACTCGTGATCATAATCATTATCATTATATTATCATCTTAAGATGTCTGTCATTTCCTTTCTTCAAAAAAATGATTTTATTCTGATATAACAACTTCCTTCTATCCTTATATCCACTAGGGGGCTCTGCCCCCTGCTCGCTTGGCTCGCCAGTCCCTGGTGTTGGGTAACCCGAAATACATTGATGTATGTATGAGATATATTGGAGTGTAAAGGTGTAGATGACGAACAAAGGAAGTAAAGAACCCATAGCATGGCACATTAGAAAGTTTTATTGGAATGTTTCTTTATACACAACATTTGTAGTAAAGATGGTGTGTTGTCCTTGAATGAGTTTTCCTTGGTATGGAGTATCTATAACTTTAACTTTAATGTCAGATGAACGACGAACTCTATGACTTCAGCGACGTTTATCATTATCAGCTCTGTGCATTGCTTGTTTTCAGGAAGGTTCATTCGTTGATAGATTGTGTCATCTGGATCTAACACGTAGATCTGTGCATATTTGCGTTCGTGATTTGGCTCAGTGTGCACTGTTCCAATCCGATGTAATTTTTGTCCACATACGCGAAAGCAGTATGGGCCATTGCCAGCTGGTGGCCTGATATTTACCCCGGTAGATGCAAAAGCAAATGAACTATTGTAGGATCTAATGCAGTCCATAAAGTTTTTACTTTCGGGTACATTGTTAGTTAGAAGCTTCCGTTGATATTCAGGATATTCATCTAAAGGAGGCAGTCTAACCTGACCCTTTTGACAACAACGTGTAAACTCATTAGTTGTATTGCCAGTTGTTTCTTCAGGGAAGTTAAGTGAATGAGAATGACAGCAAATGATATTCATTAATCCTAATGAATGTTCATTAATAGTGGACTCCTTACAGAATGCGTTGTCAGCTAATTGGCAGAATTGTTTAGCGGCTGTTTGTCGTTCCTTTCTTTGCCATTTATCTATTGCCTCTGCTGTTTGAGAGGCGCGTTGTAGGCGCCTGCGTTCATTAATTGTATTCAGGCGGGCTTGTTTCTGTATGTCTGTTAGTTGAGATGTTTCGTTTTGGAGCCGTGACTCCTTTGGTTGCGTTGTTTGAGAAGCGCGTTTTCGGCGCCTTTGTTCATTGTTTATATCCAGGTGGGCTCATTTTTGTAGCCCCGTCAGTCGAGCTGTTTCTTTTTGGAGCCGTGCCTGCTTTGCTTGTGGCATTTCAGACGCATGTTGTAGGCGCCTGCGTTCATTGATTTTATCCAGGCGGACTCGGTTTTGTATCTTCGTCAGTTGTGGTCTTTCGTTTTGAACCCGTGTCTGCTTTGCTTCCGCAGTTTCAGACACGCGTTGTAGGCGCCTACGTTCATTGTATTTGTCCATGCGGGCTCGTTTTTGTAGCTCCGTTAGTCGAGCTGTTTGGTTTTGGAGCCGAGTCACTTTTGCTTCCGCGGTTTCAGATGCGCGTTGTAGGCGCCTACGTTTATTTTTTTTATCCATGCAGGCTCGTTTTTGTAGCTCCGTTAGGTGAGCTGGATCGTTTTGGAGCCGTGACCGTGACTCCATTAGTTATCCGTTGTCTACCGTTAGTAATATGGATAATTGCACTTACTGTTAATACGGAGCGTTTTCTGTGGTTGTACTGTTAATAATGCATCACTGTAATGTGATTCACATATGCTATATGGTTTGGACATGTGAGGATGCCGTACGTTTAATACGGAGAGTTCGTTTATTCTCATTACCCGGACCATGCTGTGTAGTGTGGACGTTTAGTTCAGAAGCGCGTTGTAGGCGCCTGCGCCTTTTGTACTTTCTCGCACCTTCCGTACTATCTTTGTGGACCTTTGCGGACTCCGTAGTGTCTTCCGTTTGACTCTGGGGTGCAGTGCAGAATCCTCTTTTCTGTGTGGCTGTGTCGTTAGTCGTTAGCTATGGGCGCATTGTTGCTTCATGTCTTATTTACGTTAGTTGAGCTCTTTCGTTTTTGAGCCGTGACTCCTTCGTTCGCGGTGGATCAGACTTCGCTTGCGGTTTATGAGACGCGTGCTGTAGGCGCCTGCGCACTATGTCTCCTGGGTCCATTGCCGTGTACCTGCGTCCGTGCCTTCCGGTTTACCATTCTCGATTAGTAATATGGATGACTCATCCTTCCTCATTGCAAAGCTCTTTAAATATAAAGATAGAGTTACAATGGCAGTATGGACAGTACTTGGGATATTCACACTAAGGCTTCCTTAATAATAATAAGTTTTCTTTGCTGAGTGTTCTTACAAACAAATTCTTACTGCTGTTGACCAGAAAACATGCATCATGTATTTGCAATGTGAGAAGTTGTATGTCAAATCATTCATTACTAGTGATGAGCAATCACCAGGGAAAGTGTGTTCACTGTGAGTTTGGCGAAATTGTACAAATGTTTGGGGTTCTCTGAAATGCACTGGTGAATAGTAAAGGAGGAACTGAACTAGTTTTGAGTAAATTATAATGGTGCTATGGTCTGTTAAGTGTCCCTGAGGACTAGGCGAGCATCTGCCCGCTATACTGGACCAATTATTGTAACCGGAAATGTGATAAGAGCTGAGAGGTAAAAGTTCTAACCACTGAACCACAGCAACAAAATATGCAGTCAGTTCAGTAGCCACAAACAAAATATAACAAATGGCCACAAATTAGCAATAAGTAAAAAATAGCAAGCATATCTTTGTGCTCATAGGTTTCCAATTATCACAGCACTTGTTGGCTATGCCACTCAACATTTTGTGTTCATTTCACCACCTAATCTACACTACATAGCGAGAAGCATAACATGCTTAATTGAGCCATGAAGACACAAAATACAATGTATCTATGCAGAACAACAAAGCATTTTCATAATAGTCTCATTATGGTTAGTTAATGTACCTCGCAACTGAAAATACAGTGAGTTTTCCTTTTTTTGAAATGCATGCAGGTTACAAATGCAGCTGGAGTACCAATAGGATAGTAACATCATGCATGCTTGAAGCAGATTGGGCAGCAACACATAATGTCAGGTGGAAAGAATGTTATTTATATAGATTAAATTAGAAGAACATTAGAAGAACAAAGTTTGCCTTCACCAAACAACTTTTTCTCTCTTTGTTTATTGGAAAAAAATTGGCAATGTTTAGTGTAGTTATGCATATCATAATAATACAAAACTTTAAGTTTTATTGAAAGCATTTTATTGCCATCAGTCTTTTCATTTTCATACAATTATTATGCCTGTTTGAGGTCAGGAGAAACCGGAGCAGGAAGCAAACAACCAACAAAAGATTTCATGAAGTTTCATCAGCTAAAGCCCACAAGTAAACAAAAGATATAATGCACATGTGTTACAAAAGAATATAGAATAAGCTGTTCATAACAAAGAATATAGACTGTAGAATAAATCTGCAAAAACAGATTCAACAGGTTAACAAATTAATGAAAAGATTGTATTGTTGTTGAAGCAATTACAATTGACCTTAAAGGATAAGTTGAATATCGACCTGTGCCTTCCGTGTTTCCAATGCGTGTTTGTGACAACAAAAGGGATCTTGAAATAATCATTTAATTGTATATTTCTGGTACTGCATTTCTTGTGGTAAAAATACATTTTCTATTCACTTGTTTGTATTATCACATAAATATGGAAGTAGATCAAAACAAAACCAACCATGTGGCACAAAAAATTTACTGTGATTTGGTCTGTTGGGCGCAAATTGCCCTCTGTGGGGTGAAAGTTTGTTGCTCAGGAAAACTAAGTACTGAGCTGCCAGGTATGGCTGATGTTCTTTTAAAATGGCTGCGTTTCATAATATTGATGTCTCTCTATTATATAAAAAAATCTTGGGACGAGACAAGTCTTTTTCAGAGAGACGACACAAAACATTTTCAGAGAGATAATTTCATGTCCCGTGAGACAAGATTTTGTGCCAAGAGATGAACTGAAAACCTAACAGGTCCAAGTGGGGCAGAAATAAAAGAGAAAACAGCAGAAGAAAAAAGACAAAGAGTAGAAGACAAAGTAGAACGTTGTAAAGAAGTTCAAAAATGTTGGTGCGATACACATGCAGAGCAGGTTAGAGATTATGAAAGAACTCAAATTTGGAAGTCTCAAAATACTGATAGTAAAGATCACATTAGTGCTAACAAATGGAAATTATTACGTGTTGAAATAACGGAACAGCGAAAAGAGATTGAATATATGGACATAGGTGATATGACAGAAGTATGTAGATATTGGTTGGCTTTAAAGTTTAAGTCAGAGACTGGTAGATCGACTAATTCATGTTGCCATCAGGGAAAAGTAGTGTTCCTTCCCAATGAAGAGGTTTATCTGTGAGAAGTAAAAGATTTGTTATTTGGTGAAAGTGAAATCCTCAGACAGTACAGGCAAAATATCCGAATCTACAATAATCTGTTCGCATTCACATCATACAATGCTCAAAACCTAGATTTACACGATTCAGGACCATACACTATGAGAATCTGTGGTACCACAACAATTAAAGCTACTAGAGGTTTAATTTCAAAGAAACCACAATTCGGTCATGTTTATATTTATGGTCACAGAGAAGCGATGCAACATAGAATCGAAATCGGACGAATTAGAAATTCTAAAAACCAATAATGGATGCAAATCCATATGTCCAAAAGTATCTTACTTTACACGAAATTTATCTGAAAAACATGGACAAAGAAGTTTTCTTGGATTTCTATATGAATCCAACAGATCACACTTACATATATATAATAAACCAACATGTGACAAATATTCAGCAATAATAGTTTTTGAAAGATATAGATATCAAAGACAGAGTTGATATTTGTGTTTATCCAAAAGCACAGCACGATTTGTTGCAAGCGGCAGATCCGGGAAATGCGGGGCCTGCACGGGGGTTGGTGCGCGAAGCGAGCAGGTGGCAGAACAACCCAAGTTTTTTGTTAAAAATTACATGTATAAACTTTTTCACAATGTGCAAGATACAGATTAATACTTGACTTGGCTTGAAAAATGGATGTATATGGTAAGTTATTAAGCTTTCTCTCCGTGCTGCATAGACTGCAGTGGAAAGTGCCAGTGTGGGCAAGATATATTTTAATATTAGTTAGCGATTGACTTTAGAGCATAATTTCACATGGCAAATGCATATATAGAATGTTTATGAATAAATAACTTTGATTTGAAAAATGCCAAACTTAACCGTTAATAGTCAAAAAATGAATTTTTGAAAAGCAAGAAGTGTAACCTTCACAGGTTCCAAGGGGTAATTAATGCATAGAACAAAGTAACAGTTAAATAATTGAACAGTTAAGTAAATGAGCGAACAGTCATCAAATCCTCACAAAAAACTACATGGATTAATTTCTTAGTATTATCATTAATGCTTCCTGTTCCTTTTTAAGGCAATCATAGGAATTGTAAAATGAAAAGTCAATAATAAATGCATACTGTGAAGTGGCACAGTTTTTGTATATTATTAATAGCTGTTGTAGTCATATTATATATCAGTTACATACTGTTTACCATCTTAAATATAGATCTGGCAGAATTATTACCAAGCATTTATGATTTCTGAGAAAAGCTTGATTAGGTAACTACAAATCTGATATCTTACTGTACATGTTGGCTGAATCAACCTCATTGCAGGTTAGATAAAGGCAGCAGCTGAATAGTAATACATGGAAATGCATATGCATATAAAGGATACCTCCCATGAGACTAAGAAGCACATATTTCTTTCCCTTTTATGCTACAGGTCGAGTGATAGAATGGAGTAGATGGATTGCCTTGCTTTTTCTTTGTTGTTGTACATGCCAAATATGTTTTTATGAAAACAGTACTGGTTTAGTAATATTCCATATAATTCTATCAATGAATGTTTAAATGAAATTGTAACCTGTGTGTAAGTCAAGTTCACCTGAAGCAAAAGTAATATTCTGATTTTTTGTCAGCCTACATTTTTTTGTATGTTAGAAATGAACAACAATATTTTCAGGTAAATGTATCATGCAAAATGTGATCTTATTATAGTATATCACATGGCCCACAACTGCACCATCAAATGACAGTCTGATATATTATACATATTAATTTTTAATATGGTCTTTTTTCTACAGTGGAGATGATGTCACTTCCTTGTGTTTAAATGGTATGTTGTCAAAACAGAACCTTTGATAAAGGCAGATAAATATTGTGTAGCATCTGCTGGCAATCTTGCGTGATTATGGAAACTGAAACATGTACAAACAGAGCGGTTCTAAGAGCTACTTAAAATCAAAGAACATACTGTAAATTTAAGTGCATTTGTGCTTTTACAGGATGAAACCTGTGTTTCTAAGGGGGAATCATACATTAAAAATTAGACTTTCCCACAGAATTGAGAGTGTTTTAGAATTATCATGTGCTCTCGGTCCAGAATTCTAATTTATACTCTGTAACACTATATGAGGAAGATATGCATGTTTATATGGGTGTTTGCATTCAGTACAGTTACAGATCACAAATGACACATACAACATAACAAACAAACTTACAAAAATCTGTCCACTGTAAAGTAAAACAAAGGGAGTTGTTGTCCCTGTAAAAAAGGTCTTGCAGTCAACTGTATTAGGACTCTCTTCATCTCATAGGGCTGTTTTCCTGGTTTGGGTAATTTTCTGTTTCAGCCCCTGCAGCGCAGAGATTTTTTCCTACTCTTGTCTTCAGACACAACACTTTTAAGGGCAAATTCTGTTCTTTCCTTTTTGCAGAATGTTTAACTTCTTACTGACAGCAATGTTTCTGGGAAAGGTTGCATTCAGAAACTTTCTATTTGCCATATTTTTCATTTAGGGTACAGTATAAAATTGAACTTATTTTTTAGCATTGCCGCACTATTTAAGTATTTTGGAGCACAATACAGGCCACCTATAAGATCTTGTCCAGGTCCATTTGTACTGCAGAGCATTTTTGTTCTTTGTTGGGCAGATGGAATAGTGTAACGGCTAAGGCACTGGACTTTAAACAGCAACTTTCAGCATCTATTATAGTGTGTGACTCTGAACAAGTCTGCCTGTGCTCCAACTGTAAAACATATCTGTAAACAGCTGTAATGTTTCCTGATCTTGTAAGTTGCCTTGGATAAAGATGTCAGCCAAATATCTACTAATAATAAACAATTGTTTTAAACACTCTGTACTCATGCGCATTGGTTGGGTGACTGTTTCAAAATGTGTTATCTAATATTAGGTTACTGATCCAACACGTAAGCTAATGAAGTCAAACTTCTCTAATTGTCGTAAATGTATGTCTCTCCTTCCATCACTTTTCAAGCTTGTTTTTAAAGAAACAACATATAATGCATCCCACTTGTAAAAATATATATTTCTTTTACATATTTTAGATAGATAGATAGATAGATAGATAGATAGATAGATAGATAGATAGATAGATAGATAGATAGATAGATAGATAGATAGATAGATAGATAGATAGATAGATAGATAGATAGATAGATAGATAGATACTTTATTAATCCCCAAGGGGAAATTCACATACTCCAGCAGCAGCATACTGATAAAAAACAATATTAATTAAAGAGTGATAAAAACACAGTGCAAGTTTAAAAGTGCAAGGTGGAGAGTGCGAGGCAGGTATAACAGTCAATAACATTGTATAGTGTTAGCCTTCCCCCTCCAATCCCCCCCTCCCCCATGGAATTGACGAGTCGTATAGTGTGGGGGAGGAAAAATATCCTCAGTCTGTCAGTGGAGCAGGACAGTGACAGCAGTCTGTCACTGAAGCTGCTCCTCTGTCTGGAGATGATACTGTTCAGTGGATGCAGTGGATTCTCCATGATTGACAGGAGCCTGCTCAGTGCTTGTCGCTCCACCACAGATGTCAAACTGTCCAGCTCCGTGCCTACAATAGAGCCTTCCTCTCCAGTTTGTCCAGGCGTGAGGTGTCCCTCTTCTTTATGCTGCCTCCCCAGCACACCACTGCGTAGGAGAGGGCACTCGCCACAACCGTCTGATAGAACATCTGCAGCATCTTATTGCAGATGTTGAAAGACGCCAGCCTCCTAAAAAAGTATAGTCGGCTCTGTCCTCTCTTGCACAGAGCATCAGTATTGGCAGTCCAGTCCAGTTTATCATCCAGCTCCACTCCCAGGTATTTATAGGTCGGCACCCTCTGCACACAGTCACCTCTGATAATCACAGGGTCCGTGAGGGGCCTCGGCCTCCTAAAACCCACCACCAGCTCTTTGGTTTTGCTGGTGTTCAGTTGTAGGTGGTTTGAGTCGCACCATTTAACAAAGTCCTTGATTAGGTTCCTATACTCCTCCTCCTGCCCACTCCTGATGCAGCCCATGATAGCAGTGTCATCAGTGAACTTTTGCACGTGGCAGGACTCCGAGTTGTATTGGAAGTCCAATGTATATAGGCTGAACAGGACCGGAGAAAGTACAGTCCCCTGCGGCGCTCCTGTGCTGCTGACCACAATGTCAGACCTGCAGTTCCCAAGACGCACATACTGAGGTCTGTCTGTAAGATAGTTCACGATCCATGTGTGATATCCTGTGTAGTGGGAAGTGGCCCCAGCCTACACTCTGGACATCTGATAGTTCATGAACCGAACAGGATCAGTGGAGAGATGAGACACAGACAAAAATTGAAGGGTGAATGGTGCAAGTTTATTTACAAGAGTGCTGTACATACAAAATGCAGTGTATTTACAAAAACAGTGCACTCCTACAAAACTACACACACACTCCAATAATGAAGGTTGTCTTCTTTTATTCCTGGCTCAAGACGTTCCTCCAGCAGGAAAGAAAAATGCACAAAAACAAGTGTGTATATACAAAAAAAACAATTGCATCAAACCCAAAATCAAAAACTATCCCAGCACCAAATAAGTATATATACCTCCACCAGAAATAATCACTAGGAGATATATAACTCTATATACAAAAAGAATATGTACAAAAGCTGCCAAAATTACAACTGCTCCTCCAAATAGCTCAGTAGTGCTTACTCCTACCTTGCTCTTAGGTCCACTGATGACCCCTGTTGGCCGGTAACTCTTTAAATATAACCGGCAAGATTGTCCAGCCAATCTGCCAACACGTCTACCTCTGACTCAATCAAATGCCGGCTTTCTCTCTGAGGTGGCGCACTTTAAACCACCTGCACTGGGCAGGCTGCGAGGACATCGACGTGTAAAAATGAACACGTGTGGTGGAGCCCGTACTGGCCATTATACCGGCTCCACGTGTGTCCAGACACACCGCACCTCCCAGTGCTCACCCGCTAGACGGCCCCTCGTTCCTGCGACAGCGCCCTCAACACACCAACGGTAAGCGCACTTCCTTATAGCCATATAAATGCTGCTGCTTCACTTTCAAGGCCTCTTCAATTTAAATTTGGTAATGCGAGGGCCACGCATTACCACACCATGCCACCAGGTATGAATCTACTCCCATCTCTGTCAGCTTGTCCCTAAGGAGCAGAGGTTGGATGGTATTGAATGCACTAGAGAAGTCCAGAAACATAATTCTTACTGCACCACTTCCTCTGTCCAAGTGGGAGAGGGATCGGTGTAGCATGTAGATGATGGCATCCTCCGCTCCCACCTTCTCCTGGTATGCGAACTGCAGAGGGTCGAGGGCATGGCGGACCGGTGGCCTCAGGTGGTAAAGCAGCAGCCGCTCCATGGCCTTCGTCACATGTGACGTCAGGGCGACAGGCCTGAAGTCATTCAGCTCCCTAGGACGTGATCCCTTTGGGACTGGGGTGATGCAAGATGTCTTCCAAAGTCTCGGGACTCTCCCTGGGGGAAAACTCTCTCCTATGCTGGTATCAGCAGAAGGGTGGGTGGAGGATGCGGTACTCTGAGGTGAGTGTGAGAGTAGGTTAGGGTGGTCAAACCTGCTAAAAAAGTTGTTCATCAGATTTGCTTTCTCCCTGTCTCTCTTGATGGTGGTACCCCGCTTCGAGCTGCAGCCAGTGATGATCTTCATTCCATCCCACACTTCCTTCATGCTGTTATTCTGAAACTTTTGCTCCAGTTTTCTCCTGTCCTGCTCCTTCGCCACCCTGAGCTGGACTCGGAGTTCCTTCTGCACGCGCTTCAGCTCATGCTGATCACCGCCTTTAAAAGCCCTTTTCTTCTGGTACAAAAGGCCTTTGATGTCACTTGTAATCCATGGCTTGTTGTTAGCATAGTAGCATACTGTTCTTTATGGAACCACAATGTCCATACAGAAGTTGATGTAGTCAGTAGTGCAGTCAACAACCTCCTCAATGTTCTCACTATGTGACCCCTGCAGGATATCCCAATCCATAGTTCCAAAGCAGTCTCTCAGAGCCTGCTCTGCCTCAGGGGACCACTTCCTGAATGAGCGTGTGGTTGTATGTCGCTCCCTCACTCTTGGTTTGTAGTGAGGCTGATGCAGAACCAGGTTATGATCTGCTTTCCCAAGCGCAGGCAGCGGGGTGACGCTGTATGCGGTCTTAATGTTTGCATACAGTAGGTCAATAGTCCTATTTCCCCAGGTGTTACAATCCACATACAGGGAGAAGGCAGGTAATGTTTTGTCCAGCGTCACATGGTTATAATCTCCAGCGATTAGCACAAGCGCCTCGGGGTGCTGTGTTTGTAGTTTAGCAACATCAGAGTGGATGATGTCACCAGCTATCTCTACGTTCGCGCAAGGAGGGATGTAAACAATAAAAACAATGACATGTGCAAACTCTCTGGGCAAGTAATAGGGACGCAGACTTACGGCCAACAGTTCAATGTCCATGCAGCAAGTGGAGATTTTGACGTTTACATGTCCAGGGTTGCACCACCTTGTGTTCACATAGAGAGCGAGTCCTCCTCCTTTCCGCTTCCCACAGGTATTTGTGTCTCTGTCCACTCTTACTCTGCTAAACCCGGGTAGCTCCACGTCAGCATCTGGGATGCAAGTTGTTAGCCATGTTTCACAAAAACACAACAAACTGCATTCTCTGTAGTTCCTGACATTTTTCGCCAGTGCAGCCAGTTCATCGATCTTATTTGGTAGTGAGTTCACATTTCCCATGATTACAGAAGGCACCGAAGGCTTGAATCACCACTTCCTCACTAGCCACTTAGCCTTTAGCTTAGCACCGGCTCTGCTGCCACGATACGGCCTTCTTACCTCGTCAGGTAAATAGGGAACCACACCAGCTCGGGCCTTTGTTCTCAGTGTTAAAAGTTGACTACCTGAATAGACAAGTCTCGGCTTGTAAAAATCCATATCCAAGTAGTAAAAAGTGTCCAGGAAATGAAAACAAGTCCACATAAAAGAAAGTGATTTTAATTGCAGATTAAACTATTAGAAATACTAAATGTTTCCTTGCATTCTGAAAATATTCTTGAAGTGTTTCTAATAGCATGACATGCTACAAAAATGTCTTAGTAAGGCAAAATGCATTTTGTTGTGTTGCTTAAAAACACCCATTTTTTTGGAGTAAAACATTTTTTGTTTGCAATAGAAAAATCACAATCTAATATTTGTACTCCCAGATTAATGCAAGAAATATGAAATCAGGAATATAAGTGTATTTCCATCCACTAACCAAGCTTTTCAGTGTTGTGAGGGCCTAAGTATTGGGCACAAGGCAGAGCAGTCACAATACACACACACACGCACTCACTCACATTAGGCCAAAATAATTCTATTGATGTGTTTACAAATATTTTCAGACATTAATAATTTTTAGGAAAAGTCACTAATCAAGTAATGTAGCAGCAACTAGGAATCTTACTTAAGGAAAAAAAATTCATATTTCTATTACAAGGCATCCTGTTTTCTTGAAAGAAAGCTAAATCAGTAATTTTTCTCTAGGGGATGAAATGTGATATTACATTTCAAACATTCATCCAGCTATTTTCTGAAACTGTTTTTCCAGTAGAATTTGCCAGGGAGCAAGAGCCTTTTCCAACAGAGATAAGCATGAAGCAAAACCAAGAGCTGAACAGGACAATAAGCCTCACAGCATATAGTCATGCAAGTGCCCTCTTGTCCAATTTAGACTCCACAGTCACCACATCAAGAAAGGATTATGCAGAGGCTATGCAAATAAAATAAACTGGGGTCTATGAGGTGGAAGTTCTTCTCTCTTTGGCACTATTTTGCATTTTATGCATATCAAAACCTAATGCCCTACATATTTAATACACAAGTCTTAGTTAGTAGCAAGGTTCCATTCCACTTATCACCCAAAAAGGAGTATAAAAAATTAAATGGACCTCAATGTTTAATTAATAATTAGAGTACCACTTGGAATGTTCACTTTGAATCTCATGCCAGAGTGACTCACAGGAGCCTCTATTGGAGATTAATTTATTATATAATTATGTCCTTGTATTACAGTTTTTCTCAGGCGCTTAACTACAGTGACCAACCCATGTTGTCAATTCCAAACACATAAGAGCAAAACAGCAAACATTCTTGCGCAACAGCAAAGACCTTAAAATTGCTTGCACATCACTTTTCATTACTTAAGGACTTTTTGCAAAACTCTGGTCACGGTGATCATTTGATAACAACAAAATCACATGGGAGTGTCTGATTAAGCTATTTACTACAAAATGGCAGCAGCTGCTAAGGCCCAATCACAAAACATTTCCGGAAATTGGGCCAAACTTGCAATTGGTTAACCACTTCCTGCAAATCTAGCTCTAAACCACTCAAAAAATGCTAACACAATATAAAAAGTTGTGGTGATTATGTTCTGTAATTTAAAACAGAAAATGGAACAAGACAGATATGAACAAGGCCAGAGAGGATGTGCCAGACACAGAAGAAGAGGTGGACGAGGACAAAGATGACAAAGAACAGTGGTCATCTATGAAATTAGAGCCACTATTGTAGACCATGTCATCAATCATGGTCTGTCTGTGCGTGAGACAAGTCTAAGGGTGCAGCTAAAATATTTCATGGTCATGTGTGGCATCGATTATATGAACATGTAAGCGTGAACATCAGTAGGTGCACAAAAACATTTACTTGCTGTATTTGCATACACAGGCTACAGTACATACAGTTTTCAGGTTTATATTTACTACAGTAAAAATAAATATTGTATTTTGTATTCTACATTGGATATTTACCTTCATAGAATTGAAAGAAAACCTGCAGCTGGTGGGTGAGGCAAGATGTTCACTGCAGATCAAGAAGCAGAGATTATTCAGATGGTGTGGAGGAACAATACAGTTTGTTTGTGGGAAATACAGGCTGCTGTAATTCCAGACCACTCAACATTCCACAATATTCATTCAGTCAGTATAGCAACTATTGAAAGGATCTTGAAACGTCACAACCTAAGCATGAAACAAATTTACAGAGTTCCATTCAAAAGGAATAGTGACTGGATAAAGGAGCTGAGATATCAGTATGTATAGGTAATGAGCCAGAGTTGTACATTCACTATATATTTACTGTAACTCTACACAAAACCTGTTTCATTTATGCTTTCGTGTGTCTCCGTTTGGGATGGTTGTTGTGATTTCAGAAGATCATGGAGCTGAAGTCCAGTACTGAACCACCTACATTAATTCATATGGATGAACTGGCTTGACAACCAGAGGGCATGGCTAGGATGGTTATTGCGCACAGAGCAATAGTACAGATACCAGGGCAGAGAGGTACAAACATAATTATGTGTGAAACTCAATCAGAAACTGGTCCTGTAGCATACTTCCCGACAGTTGGGCTATATAACTCTGCAAGACTTACTATATTCCTTAGATGCTAGGGTCTCTGTCCAACATTATGCAATCATATGAGACAATGCTCCATTCCATCACACAGCCGCAGTGAAGGACTAGTTTAGCGCTCATCAAACTATATCAATAGAATTTCAACCTCTATATTCCCCATTCCTCAATACTATTGAGGAATTCTTTTCTGCCTGTGGATGAAAAGTGTATGATAACCATCCCTATGAGGGAATTCCACTTTTATATGCCCTGACAGAGGCATGTAGGGCAATCACACCATCAGACTTCCAGAGCTGGATCAGTCATGCTTTGTGATTTTTCAAACGTTGCATTGCCAGGGAAAAAATTATTTGTGATGTTGAAGAACACATATAGGCTAATATCAGAGAGCTGTGGCAGAGTAAAGCAAATGCTATTCTTGTTTTTTTTTTCATCTTACAGTATTTTTCATTTCTCAATATTTGTATTTGCATACGCACCTGTATTACAGTATTTCACTATAGTGTATGAAGCTGAACAAAACTGCAGTACGTACAGTGAAGATGTTTTTTCTCATTCTTGTGTCACATTGTCGGGCTCACTGTGTGTGTACAAATGCTTTTACTGCGGTGAGAGAATGTTTTGCCTAAGAATGTTCTCTGATTGCTTGTACAGTATGTGTTTACTGTTGAACTAATGTGTGTTTGAGTGTGTTATACCATTTTGTAGCATGTATGTATAAAAATGTTTTGATTGACGTAGACAGTTTTGCAGAGAAGATAGGGAGTTTTGCCAGATTTTTTAGTGTTACACAGGCTGTATTGGTTGGTGGGTTACAGAATGTGGTTATCGTTTTGACCAATGTAGTTAAGTGCCTGAAAAAAAACATAAATCTAATCAAACAGTTATGTCATGCTTTAAATAACACTCTGGACGCAGTTTAAATACTGTCCAGCAAAGAGAGTATTTATAAACTTTAAACAAAATCCAGTTACGTGAACGTGGTCAATGCATTCTTTACCCTTCGTAATGCCCAATGTCTACCATATAACTGTTTGGAATCTTATTTTTTATTTTAGTGAGGACTTTAATTGTACAATATACTGTATGGAGATAGTAGCTACACTACATAGAGATCAATGTATATTGTCAGTTTATGTTTTTTTAGCCAGATGGGATCTTTTTGCTGTCTGGCATATCTTCTGGTGTGACATTCTATAAAATATTACCAGCAAACCTATTAACATTTTTTTAATATTTGCAGACAATCAGGTTTAATTTTATGGATTACTTATACTGAGCAGTCAATTTGTAAGCACTGTATTAAAGATGGGAAGACCTGTTCTAAAGTACAATCATGTTCATATACACACTGTGGAGAGAACAGGATATTACAAGATGGGGTCTTCCCGAGATCCCCATTTATTAGCAGCAATGTTAATAAGGTTTAAACAACAAAAAAAGTGAAAAATAAAGTTTGGAACTCAACGCTCATAAACACTTGGTTGACCTATTTAAAAAGAAGTAATGATTCAATATGTTTAACACTGTAGCTGTACATATTAGGCAAAACTTGCAATAGTATTCATTTACATTATGATATGATTTATTTAAACTATGGCATACAAATTCCTGTTTGTTCTGTCTGGTGGCCAGGTTATGGACACACAACATTTTCCCAGGAAATAATAATTAAACTAAGCCATGTCAGTGTCTTTTACAAATTGAATCAGATTAGAAAGCCATGTCTGAAGAATATAGGTATAGTACATATATCCATCCATTATATATCCATCCATTATCCAACCCGCTATATCCTAACTACAGGTTCACGGGGGTCTGCTGGAGCAAATCCCAGCCAACACAGGAAACAAACCCTGGGCAGGGCACCAGCCCACCGCAGGACACACACACACACACACACCAAGCACAATTTAGAATCACCAATGCACCTAACCTGCAAGTCTTTGGACTGAGGGAGGAAACCGGAGCACCCAGAGGAAACCCACGCAGACACAGGCAGAACATGCAAACTCCACGCAGGGAGGACCCGGGAAGGGAACCCAGGTCTCCTAACTGCGAGGCAGCAGCGCTACCCACTGCACCACTGTGCCGCCCAAGTCTATATACAGTATATATGACAATTATAAAATTTCATTTGAGGTTTCCCCTCCAACATTCTATTTTTAGCTTGTATCTTTGCTGACATTAATGCTAGGATAGGTCCTACCAGTCCACAAAAATCCAATTCATAAAATGGAGGAATGCTGGATCAGTTATAATAACTTCAGCCCAAGCTTAAGGATTACCAGTCTGTAACTGAATATTTTCTTTTTAAAAAAGATGTAGAACTAATTCTTACCCCGGTAATATGGCAGTAGTGCTTTTAGTTTCTTATTGATTCTTAATCTTTTTTAAGTAGTCCAGCTTCAAAATCCAAATTACTTTCTTACTGGAAAATATGAATTGCTGGAATGGAAGAGATATGTTTAGCTCTATGAGGTCATAGCTTTTTGGCGACCACTGGAAGTCAGTGTAGTCAAATTACACTAAAAAATCAATACTGGTGATCCATTTATGAATTAACTTGCTGTTACTGTTTTAAGGTATCAGACAGCCATTGTCCATTCATAAAACAATTCATAGTTATTGATTTCTTCCTTCCTTTCACGTCCAGACTCAGCCATACTAAGTGCCTTATTTTATTGAATAAAAAAATGAACTAAGCATATCCCTTACTGTTGTTCAGAGACATTAACGTTTATTTTATTGGTTGGATGTAAGTTTGAAATTGATATTTATTAAAATTTGTTTATTCGTTTACTTTATACATGCCTGTGATGAAACTGCTCTGTTATCATCTTGATTATTTAGCAAGTGAAATAACCATGGTTTTTCAAAGGCTTTTTAATATAAAAACAATACAAAATGTGTGTTTTTGTATATCCAGTTTCATCTGCAAAAGTACAATACTTTTTCAGGTGCATAAAATATACTGTTTAACTAGAAGCCCAAAACAAAGGTTTTCATCTCCCACAACCTAGTTCTGTAAAAGCTGTCATATGAACCTTAACAAATAGTTGATATTCCAATGGAAAGCAATGTTAAGAACAAAAAGGACCACAAATCAGAAGATTTTCTTTTACTACAAAATAATGTACGTCTCTGTTCTAGTACCAAAATATGGAAGAAAACAAATCATCAAATCATTAAGATCTTACAACCTACACCGTTTGCATGTATGCTTCATACCAACAGACTTTTTTGAAAAATGTATTTTGGAGCGTTGCATCCTTGGTAAGATAGTTTAAATAAATATCATAGAGATCATTTTTTGACTTAACCCTCATAGCACCATCAGAGTGGGGGTTGGCAAAGTTTGCTTAGAGCTTAACAAACATCAAAAGAACAGACTCTGCTAACACTAAGTGACCAGGAGCAAGTCACTTCACCTGCCTGTGCTCCAATTCCATCCATCCATCCATTTTCCAACCCGCTGAATCCGAACACAGGGTCACGGGGGTCTGCTGGAGCCAATCCCAGCCAACACAGGGCACAAGGCAGGAACCAATCCTGGGCAGGGTGCCAACCCACCGCAGGACACACACAAACACACCCACACACCAAGCACACACTAGGGCCAATTTAGAATCGCCAATCCACCTAACTTGCATGTCTTTGGACTGTGGGAGGAAACCGGAGCGCCCGGAGGAAACCCACGCAGACATGGGGAGAACATGCAAACTCCACGCAGGGAGGACCCGGGAAGCGAACCCGGGTCTCCTAACTGCAAGGCAGCACCGCTACCACTGCGCCACCATGCCACCCTGTGCTCCAATTGAAAAGGCAAAATAAAACTAACCAGTTTTATCTCTCAAATGTTGTAAGTTGCCTTGGATGCCAAATAATAAAGTTAAGTATGCATGACCTTCACTTTCAGTTTGGCAAGTATTGCATGGGAATATCGTTTTCCTGAGTTTGACTAGTAATGAATATAGGTATAGGGTGTTTTCAGTCATAATACCAATAACCCCAAAATATACATAGCATAGCTTCACAATAGGAGATTTTCTATTTTGTAAAGACTCAGGGGTACAATCTAATATACATTGTGTGAAAGGCCAGGGAAAGGTTGTTTCAAATGTCTCACCAAAGCAGGGGAAATGCTGGTAAGCATTTTGCACAGTATATACTTTAGAGCATTAAACATATGGAGTACTGTTAAGAGAGGAGAGGTCCTGGAGGCCAGAATACTTTCACATACTCCTTTGGGAGAAGCAGGGAACAGTCAAAAAAACACTGTTGTGACCCTACCATAGCTAAAGCAAGGCATTCATCCCAGAAATAAAGCAAGGTCCCTGCTCCTTAATGAGAAAACAGATAGCAGAAATAGTGTACAGTATATGCACTGTACTCCAAACGAACCAGTATTTTCTATGTATTATTTTTTAAATAATATTGATGTTATTGTCTTTGTTATCTTTTCATTAGTATTATTTTGTTTATTTATAATTTTTTGTTAATGATGTTTATTTTGTGGTCCTTCAAGTTATGTTCCTTGTAGTTTTTGTGCAAAGTCGAATGGGAAGAGCCTCCTCTGACATTGCGGATGAGAATCTGCCCTCTGCCTTTATATTTGGGCTGCCTTTGTTCTCTCCCTTAAGAAAACAGTTTTTTTTTTTGTTTTTATTTATTTATTTGTTTGTTTGTTTTTATTTTTTTATAAAGTCTTGTTTTGGCTGTTTTTTGGTTATAAGGTACTTCTTTTATGATATTCTAATTAAGAAACCTTGGCTTGTCTTTTTAGGATTAAATTTCTGAATTATGGACTGGTTTTGTTTACTTTTAGGCATTTCCTTTTTTGGCTTTAGTTATTGTTAACATTTATGTTACATTAACTATGTCTGTTACATGAACTCTTTAATTATAAAGAAGCTTTGTGTTGGGTCAGCCTTTTGATGGTCGGTTCACCCTCCCCATTTCTGAGTTTTTTAAAGTAAGTGCATTTGCTATTTTTGTTGGGACTGAAAGGGGGAAAAACCTGCTACCAGAACTTAGGGTGAGGCTCATTTTAACAAACAAACCTTGAAGAAAACTGTTCCGGGAGATATAACCACAGATTTGAGTTGTGTTAAACAAGGCTGGATTCATAACACGTTGTAGTGGATACCCTGAAGTTGCTATAGTATGAACTTGCTGAAAGTAAACTCTGTTAGTCAGTATGCAAAGACAGCAAATGTCCATTGGATCATACCATCAAAGTAGTTTCCATCCATAGTTGATGTTTCTATAGCCAATGAAACTTATGGGTATTAGGTTCTAGACACCTCCAAGATCATTTTTAGGTTAATTTTTGTTATTTCTCCTTGTTGGTTATTGAGAATTTCACTTTAACTAGCCACAACAGTTTTAGGTTTCACCATCATATACTCTAGTTTCATGTACAGTTTGGCTATTTGTAGTTATTTCTAAGTGCATAACTGTCATTAGCAGTTGTCATAAATTAAACTTATTCCTTGTATGTTATGTTTTGGATGATTATTTTTTATTGTGGAGAATCCATTTTGTGAGGTTTTAAGCTAATTTTAATTTATTAGGATACAGTTTAATTTTTATTTTGTTGTTACCATCTTTTGTTTATATGACACACAGTAATATGGAAGTTCTATTATAAATGTGGTGGTTCTGCAATGTAGCTTCATCGCTTGATGGATAAATTCTGTGAAAAAAATCCTTCTAGAGTAGTTAGTTAATTTATCAAATGGGCATAGCGGTTTTGTTTCGGTTTTTGACTTCCTTCTGTTCCTGACTTCTCTTTTGATTTTTTCTTGTGTTTTGTTTACTGATTATTATGATCTTTTCAGCGCTGACCTTTGCCTGTTCCTCGTTACTAGCCTGCCTTATGTGACATTTCCTGGACTCCTTGCATCTCACAATAATTTCTGAAATGTTGTCTCAACAGTGCAATCCATATTTTAATTTTGATAGTTCAGATAAATAAATACATACATTTTAGGAATATGAATTTGGGCCATTTTTTTTACCTCAAGGTTAGTTTCCCCTCTCAATCCTGACATTTATTCTCTCTCTCTAGTTTTAGAGTTTTTCCTTGTCCAAATTATAACAAATCAAATTAGAGTCACACTTCCTCCTCATTGTCACAACAATAAAAAAAAATGCACAAATTAAGTGAGTTATAACAACAGGTCAGTTTTCCATTTATGTGGAGTGTTGGTGTGCACTTTATACTCTTATAATGAAGTTACGTACTTTTTGCACCAATATAGGGCTGTTTATGTGAATGACATGTGACAGACCACTTCTGGGATATGATATTGTCAGGTTTCTGTTATGTTACAGCTAGGGTCTTTTTCCTGGCTTGTATTTGTTGTCTGTTTATTCTGTTTTTGTTCAAGTAAATTATTATTTTTCATGTGTTTTTGTTATTTCTGTTGGTTTCATTTGTGACTCTGTAATTGTGTGCTGTTTCTTTAAATGTTCTTGGTGGGTGGAGCCCCAGGAGGTGGGTTTATTGTATTTGGATGTAGTTTAATTTTGGATATATTCTTCATTATGAATATTTTGCTTCATTTATTGGATTGTATTTGGGACTTGTTTGCCAGGGATTGCCTCTTAGGTCAGACTTTGTTTTGGCATTTTCTTTATTTATAAAGATTCTTTACTGCCCCTTCTGTCTACAAATAAGGGGTTGGCAGTAACCCCGCTTTTGTAGGCCATTTTTGATGTTTTGGGACATTTCTGTATTTTGAATTGTTAGGCCAGTTTTCTCCACTTTGGGCCTAGTCAGATTGAAGATTTTAGATTTCTGGAGCAAGCTGGTCTGAAATGAGCCTCTGCTTTGCTGACCAGTGAAGATCCAGGCCTGCTTTATGGTTATTTTTGACGGTTTAAAACTATTTTCGTCATGTTTGTGACTCCAGCACACAACACTCCTCATCTAACGACCTACCTGTTTCACAACTGCGCAGACTTATGACCAGCTCTCCAACCAGTCGGTATTGTACGTTGTACAAGAACTTTGGTCATGAAACAGCAGGGCAGTGTCTCATTGTCAAACATCTCATCTCGCATCACCCTTTCTCAGTCTTGTTCCCACAGTCTCTGTCAGTATTCACTTCAGTAGCTTTTGCAATCTCCAAGACTACATATTTTGTCTATAAATTTGTATTTTGTTGTGCACCTCATAGTACAAGATGTCAGCATATAGGAAGAGAATGACTTCACCTGGAGGAAGCACGAAGGAACAAAGGAAGGCTATTGATCTTGAGATAAAAATGAAGATCATAAACAACTATGAAGCTGGTGTCACACATGTGCGCATGGGAGGCAGCTAAAGAGCTTGGGTAAGGGCAATTCCAAACCAGACCAGGATGTGGCAGTGTGCACTGACTCTTTTTCTCCCTTTTCTGCAGATCATTCACGGGAGATCTCACCTGGCCCTCTTGACGTTACTTCCGGGTCCGAGCCTATGGAGGAAGACCTTTCAGGCTCCGCCCCCTTTGATGTCACATCCAAGCTTGAGCCTATGGCTGAAGACCCTTGTGAGCCCGACCCCTTTGACCTCACTTCCTGTCTTCCCCTTTAAAAGCCTCCACCTTTCCCCTAATCCCTCAATTCTGTTTTGGACTTGGTTTTGTGCACCAGCATTTAGTGCTGTATTCATTTTTCGACTTTGCAGCCAGGATGCCAATTATACGGGTGGCTGCCCCAAACCTTGCTATGGCTCTGTGTGGAGTTTATGACACTGGTAAGAAAGTTAAAGCGATAGCATGTGACTTGAAAACTGGCACATTTGTCCATTTCCATGATCTTGGAGGATAAAGATAGAGTGAAAGAGGCAGTGAAAGCATTGACAGCAGTTAAAGACATTATTCAGTATTCAAACACCCAGGACCACTTGAAATATCAGTTAGGGGTGCCTCCTTGCTTTTTGACCAATTCGCTTATTGGCCTAGTCATAGGAACGGAACCCGGTTGTTAAGTGAGGAGTGTCTGTTATATGTTCCACAGCACTGGCATTAAAAAGGCTGATCTTGAAATCAGTTAAGGTAGGCCAGATGGCCTTTGATATTGCTTACATTTTCTGTTCTGTTTAAGCTAGCTCACACACTGTTTGCTTTCCATCAATGTTAATAAATGTCTGCTCGATGCAAACCTTTGAATCTGTTCCAGTCTATATCAGGTTCAAGGAGTAAAGCAAGGTCATGCTTCTTCACAAAATATACTATAAAGAAGTGTCAATGGATGAAATTGCATAATTTCATGAGAAAATGAAAAAAAAATGACAAAAATAATGAATAGTAACATTCACCAATTCATCAGTTGATTTATGTTTTGAATCCTCTTTGCTCAGTTTCAAGTTATACTGCGAAAAGACTAATGCGGGTAGTACCAGGCATAATGAAGAAACTAACACTTGTTTCCAGAGCAGTCCATGACAGCACACACTAATACATAAGCCAGCACTTAATTACAATTGAGCTGTCACATATGTCTTTGGAATATACAAGGAAACCCAGACACCCAAAGAAAAAAACAATATACACCTGAAAAGAATGTGAAAACTTCACAGATGCAGTGCTCAAGCCAGGAAACAATTGTAGTCTTCATGGTAACTGCAGTAACCTTTGTGCCACCGTACTCCATTAAATGATAAACAGAAAAGAACCCTGATTATCATGAAAACTTAAAAGAGATTATCTTCTTTTACTCATTAAATCCAAGTTTATTCTTAACCTCATTTATTATTGCACCAATCAATTATTAAATAAGACATTACAGTGATATTCTTATATACTTGCAATAAAGCAAGGAAAAAACATATTATTCATTACACAAATAGGATAACACAAAATCATTTTATTTGTATGTTGCAAGAAAGATGTTAAAAACAAATACAAATAATAAAACGCAATACAGTTAAAATATATGTTAAATCTAATACTTTGTTTTTTATATACTGTATATAAAGTCAACCTAATGTATCATTTGTATTTTGTGAAAAAGAAGAAACTGTTGAGCAAATAAAGCATGATGCTTATTGAAATGCAAATATGCAGTACATGTGTCCATTACTGCAGCCTGCTTTGCAGTTTTACTTATAAATGCTAAACATGGTTAATTAGTTTCTGACACCGTTGTTCACTTGCCTGCTCTCGAAAGTGTGCTGTATGATCTTGAAAGCTAAACAAATCAGAATCGTGACTGGAGAACTCCAGAGGGGGAATAAAACAGGTGGTACATGATGTGGAGTAGATGACTCAGTATGGTGCTCATTCATCAGATACAGAATTAACCCTCTGAGGTGACCAGCTGGGAGCAGTATCTGTTTTCAATAATATATTGTGCATATGACATCTTACACATAGGGTTTACAAATATTAAAGCTAGGTGCAGATGTTAAGAGTGTGAGCGATCTACTCAAGTATAGATTGTGTCGCATTCTGTTAAATAAAGAAAACATAATGAGTTACAAAAAACATACTTAGTACTATATATAATAAAACTGATGTTTAGATGATTTGATAGAACTTTCAGTTGTTATTTAATATAATACAACTTGAAAAAGAACTGTGGGTTTCATTTTAACAGAGCACCAGAGCATTCTAGATTAGCTTAAAGGACATTTTTCCAATACAGTATCTGGATGATGCAGGATGCTTTTGTGGGGTCAATTTTTCATTATCTATAACTGAGACCTAGACAGTGTGTTCATTCTTGGCCTTAAACCAAATTCAGATTCAAGTTCAAATTTAATCTCACATACTGTTTAATTCTTTCTTGCATGTCTCACCAGCATACAAATTCATAAAGTGCAGTATATTTGGGGATTGGTAGTATTAACCAAAGTCATGGTTCCCTGCTGGAAACGTGGGATTGATGAAGATTGCTGAACTGGGCTTTAACGTAAAATTTGTCCCCAGAATTGACCTCATACAATGGTATAAACCAGGGGTCCTCAATCACAGTCCTGGAGGGCCGCAGTGGCTGCAGGTTTTTGTTCTAACCCGGTTGCTTAATTAGAAAGCAATTCTTGCCAATAATTTAATTTCATAGCTTGTTAGTGCTTTAACACTGCTATGTCAGGTAATTGTCATATCTTAGATTTTCTTCCCCTTTCTAAGGATATCATCCAAATGATTTGAAGGCTCAAATGGATGAGTAATTCTCAGTCCTTCACTTTCCTTCCAAGTATTTAATTAAACCCAATAATGCATGATAAATACACACAGGTGTAAATGGTAACAAGTTAAATGGAGAAATGCTGGTCTCTTTTGTCATGTGCATGTTATTGCTAATTAGGAGCAATTAAAAACCAAGAATACAGCTGTTTAAGACTAAAATAACCAATAAGGGTTAAAAATCTTAATGAGCAAGCCAACTGAAGTGAAGCAAAACTGTTACTTGAACAATAAGTTCTTCTTATTAAGCAATTGGGTGGAGCAAAAACCTGCAGCCATTGCGGCCCTCCAGGACTGTGATTGAGTACCCCTGGTATAAACAGTTTCAACTTTGACAGACACATGGTAACTGAAAACAGCCAGCAGAAACAATTATTCACTGATAGGCAGGAAATTAGCCTGGTATAAAAGATGACAGAGCAAGAAACGTGGTAGGGTGTTACAGTAAGCTAGCCATCCCCATGAGGTAGTGAGTAAAAAGGCTTATATTAAGGCCTACACGCAGCATACAGACACTTAACATTCTGTTATATTGTTTCACTTTCTTCACTTTGTATTTTTGTTAATAAAAGGACATTACTTAAAATATTTTTTACCAATAGTAAACTGTGCATCATACATCACTACTGCTTAGTAGACTAGCATGGTGACTTGGTGATTTACACTGCTGCTTTACAGCTCCAGAGTTCTTGGTTTAAATCCCAGTCTGGCTACTGCATTCAAGGAGTATGTACATTCTCTCCATGTCTGCTTTGGGTTTGTTATTTCTTCCCACATTTCAGAGACATGCAGGTTAGATTGGAGACTCTGTATTGTCCCGGTGACTGTGAACATGCATTTGTGTACTATATATCCTGCAATGACCTTGCAATCTGTTCTGCCAGGATAAGTACTTCCTACTCTCATGAACTAGAAAAGCAGGTTAGATAATGGATAGATGGATTGTACTGCTTTGGCCTAAATCTCATCAAAAATTAAAATCCACAACAACAGATGAAACACACTTGTATCAACTAAAGGAGCACACTGGAAGACATACTGTACACTGTGAATTACATCACTCAGAATGCCAAGAACAAGAAACCCATATGTAGTGGTAGACAGAGTTTGTATGAGTCAGTCAACTGGAAAGAAACAAGAAGTTTGTTGAATCATTTTAAACATTATGTGTAACTGACAGAAGGAACAAATGGTGAAGTACTGAAGAATGATTGCACACCATGTGCACTCTCTGAAACCTGGATAATCTGTAGAGGCAAAACATAGCTTTCACAGTTTTGACATATGGGCTAATAGAGATTTTGTAGAGGTCACTCAGATAGGGAAAATAGAATGTCAATCCTAAATGAACACCCTACATAAAAATATAAAGAAAATAGTTTTGCTGGCCCACAATTATCCATCTTTTAAATAGAACTTAACATGCATACATGCATTACATACTTTTTGTAATGTTCAGGCCAATTAAGATTGCCTTACGGTGTGTGAGGGATATTTGACTGGCAAGAGATAGTCAATGGCCAAGGTGCCAGAGGTGGGCCCCTCAAGAGCTTTGGACAATCTACCCTCACAGTCAGGCATATATCTGAATAAAATATTGCACATGGGACTACCAAGGAGCAGTAAGTCCTATACCTAGTTGGCAATATGTTGGTGTCCTCAGACTGAATGGTCACAGGGCACCAGAATGAAAGAAATTGACATTGGAGTGATGGCAGAAGCCCAACTCAACTCCTCAAAAGCTGCAAGTTGCAGAAGACAGCTCACCATCTGGGACAGAGTAAGGCTCGATGGTCTAAATGTGGAATGAGTAGCCTGGATGGCAGGGGGCCTGGTATGGCCTGGGAGGGCGATGGGAGATAAAGGCTGCATTACAATAGCATCTACTCAATGCTCCAATCAGACTGCTGTAATTATTGTTATTTTTAAAACTCTGTTTTATAGTATTTGTGCTCCACTTTTAAACAGAAATAGGTTTGTGGAATACTAGAGAAATGTCACATATACATAATAGGTGAAAACCTCTTGTGTCTTTCCAACACTGATTCTCTATTACAGTTCATTTTACAGCTTATTCAAAATATATTTTTTCCTTCATTCATCACATATTTATGTCTGGAATCCATCTATTCCATCACAGGGCCATGGAATTCTGGAGCATATCCAGGAAACATTGAATGTGCACAGAAATATACTGGAGGTCTTCTAGAGTAATGTTGATTTCTATTATTTTTATTTTATATACAGTAAATATACCTTTTATTTCTGTGTGTTTTGGTCCTCTAAGCTTTATTCTTTGTTGGGGAATGTTTCAAGAGTGTCCACTATCTTCCTCAAGCTGTTCTCCATTCATTCTTTTTCGAATGCACTTTAAAGGGTGAAAGGGAACAGAAGGTAGTACAAGCAATAGCAGATCTAAAGCACGAACCAAACCTGAACGGGATGGTAGTTCATTGTAGACAGAATTTCTGAGTTTCAGATATTTATAATGTAAACATTTTCTAACTTTTGGCACTCACATCATCTTCTACCGTCATTGACAGAGTCGCATGACTAAATTTAAGAGTGGGCTCAGCCTGGTACTTCTCATTACTGCAAAATGAGGAGGCTAAAAGCAAACACAGTGAAAGGAAGCAAATAAAGTCATGGTGCAGAGAGCAAGCAAGAGGTTAACATTTGAAAACAAGTGGAAAAACAAACATAATATGTGTGCAGATTTTAGAAATGAAGAAGTCAGAACCAGAATCTCAGAACATGAAACAAATAGGAATTTGAAACATCAAGACTCTGTAGAACTGAATAAGCACTAAATGAGTGAACTCTAGGTGAATATAGGGAACTTCACTAAAAAAAGAAACCATATTTTTTGTCAGACTAATCAAAATGAGACTAGATGCCAACAAGATGAACATAGCTAAGGGAAAAATGTACTTAGATGATGTGGTACCACAGTGAAAAAAGACTATAACCCAGGATGTTACAAAATATTGAGTACTTTTACTTTCTCAAACATTGTTCATGCAACACTCAAGTATAAAATGATGTTTCATATGCAGAATACTTTTATTACTAGAGGGTATATTTTATGTCTACAATATACAGTATAACGTCAATCAGGAGCAACACTCAAAGAAGATAATCTAGCAATTAATGTAAGCAATACTTCTGGCTTGCTCAGAAAAGCTTTTTTACATTACATTTTCTACTGAATGTATAAAGCTGGCTTTAACAAAGAAACATAAAAAATACAAATGCAGGAAGCATTTCAGTTGCAGAAATCTTCTTAAGCTCACTGTTCAGAGTTTCTCCTCCCACGACCATACTGACCTTTATGTTTACTTCTCCATCAGCTTAAAGGAGACCTGTGGTAGAAAGTTAGTAGAAACAACATATGTTCCCAAGCAGAGGTTTTATTTCCACTATCTCAGTAGCAGTTTCTTTTGTCCAATCTGAAACATGTTGTTTGTTTATTCTCCCATATGCTAATAAACGGTTTTAATTACTTACTAATTTTTTTTTTTAATTTTTGTCACTGAATAACAAATCTGTATTTCAAACTTCTCTTTCAAAGAACACTTGAAATGGTATTCCCTAATGATGAGACAAAAAACTAACTTTTAAGTTCTTCAGTATTTGCAAATAAAATAATATTTGCAAATAAAATAATGCAACTTGTCTCTGCTATTTCAGGCATGTCCACTTCTGTTTGAAAATTCTAACATCCTCTTTCCCACAGTGTATTTCCCATTACTAATACTACTTTCTTTAGCCTCCTGTCAGGATTTCTTCAACTGTGTGAAAAAGGTTTTGCAATAAAAGTATGGAGCTGATGTATTGAGTGTTGCTCATAAATATATACCTTGAAATTTTTAAAGCATGCATGCAAGTTAACCTGTTTATTCATTTTCTTAATAATACGATGTCTTCCACTGTACCGTAATTTCTTATATTTGTGTTGTTGTTCTTTATTGTCATACCATCTCCAGTATACACAAGTATATAGTGGCATGAAATAGGTTTCCTCCAGAATCACTGTGCAACATACAGATTAGAGGTAAGAGGCTATATACACATGAAATATGAAAACAAAGACACAGGGTTCGCATATAGTGAAAAGCAAGACAAGCCATAATGAGGATTAAATACAGACTTCACAGCTGAAATTAAGCATAGCAATGCCCTGATTCATATGCATACAGAGACACATATTAATGCAAACTAAACACTTTGATGTGGAAAGGCCTTCTGGCTCATGGAAAGAAGCTTTTGAACAATCTGCTAGAACATACTCTGTTACCTTTTACCTGATGGCAGGTGGGCAAAGAGCCTGTGAGAGAGATGACAGATGTCCTTCACAATGTTGGAAGCCCTGCAGAAGCAGAGTTTCTAAAATTACATATTTATTTTCTTCTTCCTCCTCATCCTTTTCATCTCTTCCCACTTCAATGTAGGGTCAATGTGTCTGATCAACCCTTTCCATACAGCTTGGTCCTGCACCTACTCCCCAGTCAGACCCTTTTCCTTCAAATCTTTTTTTAATTTATCGGAAGTGAAAGATGGCCAACTTTGAGCTGAAGCTTGTTGTCGATGAACTCCAGACCCTTGAGAGTCAGATTCAGCAACTTCATGCTAGACAGACGCACCTCAGGGAACAGAAAGCTGCTCCTCAGCATCTGAGATCGTTGCAACTCAACTCGACATACCCACATCAACCCGATGCCATGCTGCTCGCACACTGGACCAAGTGAGTTTCATCACCACTCCTACTGAAGATGATGACAATGGAATCTGGCTGTTTCAGCAATGCAACTAAAGGTTCAAGGCTGTATCACCATCCATAACCACTTCGACCCTCTCCGCTCCCCTATAGTAACACAATTGCCCTTTGAAAACTCCCTGTTAGACAGTATTTAAATGGAAAAGAAGCACACTTTCAACTTGCACTCTACAGGATCAGTGGCAGGTTTGTAAGGCTTACCACATACTGTGCTTGTCGCATGACAGGCCAAGTACTGGCCTGTCAGTTTGGTCACTCTCCTATCCTCTTTTCTCTAGACTGCGTCTGCCCCAGCCACTGCCTCTGAGCCGATGAACCTGCTCAACAAAGAAGGCTTTGTGTTCTTTTAATCTGAAGAAGGGAACTTTAACCTGTGTGCTTGTCTGCTGAAGAAAAAACCCTATTTTGAATAAAGACTTGAGACTGTTCCTGCTTTCTGAGCAATAAAGTTATACTTCCCTTGGAAAACTGGTCTCGTCTTCCTGTCTCTTGTGCAACTCAGTGACCTAAACGTGACAATATATATTATACTTACATCATACTACATAATACTGTAATGATCAAGAGCATTCAGTATGTGATTTAGGTGATGCCTCCATGTCTTTAATGCACAGAATCTAATTAAAGAATAATAAAAGGATAGCTAAACATGAAAAGACCAAGTGTATTAGATTTTGCTGTAACTTTCTGGAGCCATAAATATACTATTTTGGGGAAAAAAAGTTGTACATCCAGATACTGTCTCAAATATTAGCATTACATGTGTAAAAATGCATATAGTGGGGAGTTTTTTCACAGGGAATCTCTGTACTACATATTTCACAAAAATATTGTCACAACAATGTATTTCCATGCTAAATTAAGGCAACAATTGGAAGATGAGCCAAGACTCTAACCTAGACATCACTTCAGATAAGGGACCACTGCTTTATCTATCAGTAATATTGGAGTTGACTAACATTTAAAAGCAAAGCCTATCCATAACAATGATTGAAAAATAATGCACCATGCAATTCATACACTCTTTGCCATACACATTTCTCACTATGGTTTTATAGTTACATGGGTCATACTTTTCTTTTTGTGTTTTGGGCACTCTGGATACATATGGAATAAGCATGCATATAGTCTATGGTGTGAAATGAAGCACAAGAATTTATGAAGAATATTTGACAAGTTTACAGACAAAAATGGCCATTCCATCAAACATAGTATGTCAATTCCTATTTACGTACCTTCTACAAAATATTGTCAAGTTGGCATTTGAAGGTCTCAAAACTACTATCATTTACTTCACTACCTGGAAATTTATTTCATGAACCTATTGTTCAATGGAAGGTAGACTAGAGAGCTGTGATATGTGTTTTTTGAGAAGAATTCAAAATATTTTGTGGACAGATAAAGTAGCAAATGAAGTAGTATTAAAGAGAGCACAAGAGAAATGACATTTACTAAGTGAAATAAAGAATAAACAATTAAAATATCTGGGACACATCCTCAGAGCTGAAGGAACTGAAATAGGTGCATTGTTGGGTAAAATCAATGGGTGGAGAGTAAGAGAAAGGCAGAAAAAAACAGAATCAGTGGAAACACTGTGAGATGGAAGAACATGAGTTGCTATGAGATGAAATAGCATGAGATGCAATGAAATTCATAGTGTGGCAGTGGAGACAGCTCAAAGACCATGACCGGCAACATCTGCATCGGACACTTAGAAATAGAGAGAGAAAGAGAGAGAGACAGAGAAAGATCTGTTATTCTCCTTGTGGAAAGTTGTATCTACTGTAAGATAAAGAGAGAACAACAATAAAGAGTTGTGGTACCAGCCTGGTCACCCTGTAGAACTGGTCTTCTCAAAGTCAACAAAAAACACTCAATTATTGCAGTTATCTCTATAGATAAGAGTTCATAACAGAACAGTCTCAAGATGGTGGAGCTTACAGTTTTAGATCTTTCTGACAGGAAGAGGTGGGTCTAGGTGGACAGACACCGGATGTGACATCCAAGGTGTCTTAGTCGTCAATCAACTAGACTGCAAAGGGAAGAAGAGAAATAGGCATTATGACACAGTGTCAACTCCTGGAGTGGCAGTAGAATTGCAGTCACAAGAGCACTTCAGCTGTCCCCTATGCACATGCTTGTGACACTACAAACTCCAGATCTGTAACTGAAAACAGAATCACATAAACCATTTGTACCCTTGACAAAATACTCATCTCAAAATATACATAACTTTCCTTTCCATAAACACTGCATTGTATTGCATTGTATAAAATATACTGTGTATGGTATCATAGTCATTTCCTTTTTTGTTTCATTATCTTGGATTAATTTGTAAACCCTATGTATCATCAGCTTACTTTCTTTCAGTTAGAGAGACTTGCACTTAGCCACAGGCAGTTCCAGGCATGGGATAACCGGAAGATGAACTCTGTTTCCTATCGCATGACAAAAAATAAATTTTCACAGTAGAAATGGGTTAAGACATACTGCTGGTGTTGCATCATTTTCTGTCTCACTTTAAAGATTGTTCTTTAATGTAACTAACCAATAAATTCAGAAATCTCTCCTGTCATGGTGATTCAGCCTGAAATTTTTCCTTGAATAAGATTCTTATTTTAAAATATGGCTATACTGAATAATAAATGCACAGAAATGTGTGTTTATGTGGATATCAAAGACAAATTCTAAGGAATATATTTTTCTATGGATGACAAAACTACGTATGTCTACACAGTAATAAAGGTTTGCATAATTTGATTTAAGTTGTGCCTTATTTTTTAATTTGGAGGCTGTATTTGGTCTGTTTTTAATAAAAAATGATATGTAAAAAATTCTTGTTTTGGCCCAAAGTGAATGTTGGTTTCAGTCAGGGCTCTAAACGTACTTAAATTTTATTACAGATACAAGTGAAGAGTGATTAACTATAAATATTTATATGCAGTATATTGCTGTGTAACTTCCTGGTAAGGCAGGCGAGGCATGACAGAATCAGATTTACCCCTGGCTACATTTCCTGTTATTGCTTCACAGGATCAGCCATGGCTTGAAGCAAAAGCAAGAATAAACAAAACAATACAGAGCATGACATTCCCAGGGAAGAGGAGCAGCTACTCAACATAGGTAATGCAACTTTAGTCTTTATCAGTTGAGAACATTTAATGAATTTGATTTTCAAAGAAGACAATGAGCAGATTGTTGAATTGCAAAATGTCGTACATGGTAATGTTATTGAGGGCTAATCAGCATTTGAAACATGCTTTTTCTACTTACGTATTGCTGTAAATGCTGCTGAGTTTGTATCTTGCTTAGCAGTGAGTCCTTCTTGCAATTGCTTTCAATAACAATGCGTCCTTTAATAGTTTTTAAATAAATTAGTAACCTCACTATATTCAAGCCTCTTAATGGAAAGTCGCCTTACTAGATAGATAGATAGATAGATAGATAGATAGATAGATAGATAGATAGATAGATAGATAGATAGATAGATAGATAGATAGATAGATAGATAGATAGATAGATAGATAGATAGATAGATAGATAGATAGAACAAACTTCATTTATCTGAAAGGAGAAAATTGGTATTTTCAAGAAACTCAATAAATTTAAGAAATATTACAACAAATTGCCCACCCCTCACCCCCACCCCAAATACACACCAGAATTACTAAAAAGAAAGAAAATACTTCTGACCTGGTAAATAATAAGGGAGCAGTCACAGTGAGGCATTAGGAAGCTGTGTTGTCGTAGGTATGTAGGAACCCTATTACTGTTTCTTGACATTCTTCTGCTGAATAATTTGTTTGCTCAGTGTACTTAATGCTAGTGTGCCAGAGGAGGGATGTGCACCCTTGTTCAAAGTAGCCCTAAGTTTTATTTTCATTCTCTTTTTCACTACTACTTCCAGCAGACTGAGTGTGCAATCCACAACTGAGCCTGCACTTTTAATTAGCTTGTTAATTCAGTGGGCCACTCATAAAGTGATGTTACCAGCTCAGCACACTACAGTATAAGAAATCCCACTGGCCATTACAGAGTTGTAGAAAATTTTAAAAATATCACTACCCACATTATAGGAGCTAAGAAAAAAGAGTTACAAAATATGTGGGACCACAGTCAGCTCTGCCCTTTATTATATAGCTACTCTGTTTTATGAGACCAGTCCAGCCTGTCACTGATGTGGACCCACAAATACTTGCAGCACTCTACCACCTCTACATCCACTCTCTGAATGCTGCCCAGACGTACAGGCTATTTGGTTGGGTCAAAGTCAATAATCATCTCCTTGGTTTTGCTGATATTAAGTTGCAGACAATTTTCTCTTATACTCTGCCTCATCGCCTTTATCACTACAGTGTATAATCATCTGAGAATTTCTGTAAGTGACATGATCTGGTGTTAAATATATAGTTTAGATGTACAGGGTGAAGAGAAGAGAAGACAGGACTTTTACTTGTGGTGCTCCAGTGTTGCTCACAGCCACATTGGAAAGACAATCTTACAAGCATTGCTCATTTTGATTCCTCAGAAAGAAGGCAATGTGTACAACAGGACATTTTAAAAGCTTGATGCAATGTCTCATATCAAACCAAAAGTTTGTCTTAATTTTAAATGACTCATAATGTAATCCAGTAAAAGAGCAGAGTATGGTTTGTCAAAATTTGAATTGTACATCTTTTGTGAAACAATCATATATTGTTGAAATTGCAGAAGAAGCCGAATATTATATGTTCAAGTGTGATCTTAAAAAGTGTATATTTCAAAGAGCTTAATTGATATACCATACATTTTCACAAATTATTTTGTGAAGAATTCTTTAATCAACATTGTTTCTTTATGTTTGTCTCTATGTTTTGCACTGTCTTTACAGATGTTTACTATTTCAAGCAGAAGGTGTTACTGACATCAGAGGAATGATTATCTTACTCTCCCTGAGGATTAATGACAACAGAAAGGACATTATTCCCTTTGTCCTTTTTACAGCAACAATTTTGTACATTTTTTGTAAATACACTCTAATGGACACTATGGCTTAGGTATGTAAGCCAAAATTACCATTAACAGGACAAAGAAAGACTAATAAATATTCAAAAGAACAGTGGACAATAGACAGCATGTGTCTGTCTGTACATTGCCATCCCTTATAAGCAGAGATCTTTCTTTTTTTCACATGGATGTTGGGTCAGTCAATCGAAATAAGTGGAAATAACTCATCATCTATGAAGTCGTAAGCTCAGATAATGAAAGCAATGTGCCGAATTAGAAGGACAAATGAAATAATTGTTTTGAAAATGCTTAAAGAATGATGGGGCTTTGTCAATAATTACGAATTAGTCCAGAGGCTGAAGAAATTACTACAGCATATGCAGAAGATGCATCTCCCAAACAATCTGTTCCATTAGCCATGGTGTGCCAGTCAGACACCCAAGTCATAACAGCTGCTCATTGAAGTCAACTTTGTCAATCGAAAACATAAGAAATGTATGTCTGATTTTATTTTATTTTCATTTGTATAGGTATCTGCTAATACCTCCATAATAGCTAATACAGAGATCTATTTCCAGACTTACTTAAAGCAGTTTAAGTTTGTGGGGAAAAAAGCTTATTGTGATAACATCAAGTACAATGAAAAAAAACAAAAACAAGTTTCAATGGACCTTCAGTCGAATCTAAGGGCAGATGCATTTACACAGACACACTTACTGATACTGGGTCATGTAACCTTCTATTCATGTCTTGGTTAATGAAGAAGAAAAACAGACTACTCAGGAAAAACTTATCCAGGCATGGAGAGAATGTGCAAACTCCATGCCAGTAAAGAGGTCAATATCCAAACTCAGGATATGCTGTTTCAGTATTGTAACTGTTTTATTTCTTTCTATTATGCATTTTCAGGTTGTTATCTGTATTGTAATAACAGTTATTTATTTATACTTTCTTATGTTTTTTAAGCTGCATGATCTCTAGTCAAAGTCACTTGGAATTTTTCATTTTACTTTTTATAGACATTTGCATGATTTGACAACCCTTTCACACAAAAGCTCACACACAGAGGTGAAATTGGATTTCATGTTGATAGATCATACTCTCATTTTTAATAAAATGATTCAATTCTACTACTTGTGCCCAAGTAACATTCAGTACTTCATTTACTGTGTATAGTCCCACGAAAAGTAAAAATACTTGTTTCAAAAATTTCTCATTTCATATTTTTATCTTTGAAATTCCTTATAATAAAAAAAACATTTTGTAACTTGTACTAACAGTTAATGAATTTTGTAAACAGGAAGCTGATTCAACTGCAAGGTTCTCATCACAGATCTGGATTGAAATCTGGACAGTCTGTGACATTTAACATACTATGGCATCTGGCTGTGACTCCATCTGACTTCCGGTTTAACTTTTGTATGGTTAGATAGCTAAGCAGTCTTAATTAAAACCATAAAAAGCTGGACATGGGCCTCTATGCTGCATTGCTACAGAAAAACAGACATAAAAAACAATAGAATATAATATATAATATAGAGTAACAATTAAAGGAAAACAAAAATAAATTATGACACAAATAAGTTGAAAGAATATCATTTGCATTTGCAACAATCTGTAATAATAAAAATAGGAAAGAAATAGCTTCTGTACAGCAGTAGTTGACAAAGCATCATGGATATCATGGATGTTACAATTTGTTTTGTGAATTGGCTATCAATGTTGTTAAAGCAGTGGAATATTCTACTGGTAAAAGACTGCTTTATTTAACATTTTTTAACATTTCTTATCTTCACCATCATGGAAAGGTATGTTCTCTTCCAATCATCCCCATTCTTTTTATAGAAAATGAGCTGGTTTTCTCAGTATGTGTTAAAAACATACAAGTGTATAGGACTGTAATCGAGCCTTATCTTTTTAGGAGGACAATTCAATTGACCATAACTACAAAGTTAAAAATGACTTAAAAGCTGATGAATAAGTTATCCATCAAAAATATGCAGGTCCTGTTTTCAGCACCACTTATAGTTGTTGAGTGCTTTGTAATAATAGTATGGAATGGAGTTCAACAAGTTAATGGAATGAAAAAGTGTACTTTGTGTTCCTAGTTATTTTTGAAACAAAGAAAAAGAAAGAATAATTATTTATGGAATTTTTAATATGATAAGAAGCTAAATAGCTTATAAAAAGTATACTTTCATAATCCCTTTTTAACTGCCAGCCGTGGAAAAGAGAAAAAAATGTAGCTAATCTAGCCTTATCACATTTGGCTGGGTCTGAATGAACAGCACATTACTCTTGAATAATTTATGATGCTTTCCTAAACAAGCTAGCTGCTGGCAATTCTGGACTCATTTGCAGTATGACATAACTATACTTTCCTAAATATCTAGTTGAAGTAAAATGGGAATATATTTGAAAGCATTACGCAAAAGATGGTTTACGATGACAATATTGCCTTTGAAAGAAAGCAAGAAATTAATTAACATCTGTTGCAGCAGCTAAATTTTGTTTACATTTCAGAGACATACTGTAATAATATATGTCAAGATACAACCACAGATCATTGTAGTTTCAGTTACTGCAAGTGTCCTTCTCATTAGGTAATAACTCATTTCAGCAAGAATGCTGGATTAGACAAATAACATTGGTCTTTGCTATGCTTTTTTTCTAGATGTCTCCGTTTCATAACAGCACAAATGTCTTACATTTCAGAGTAAGATATTTGCCTACAGTTCTCATTGCTGCTAAATGAAATGATAATGATCTCAGCAAGATTTTTTATCATTCATCATTAGAAACATAATGCATGTCATTCGTATCTATAAAATTGAGTGTGTGTTTGGGATGTCACAATTTTCTGAAATGAATAGCAACACTACTGTAATAAAGTGTTTATTTGACATGGTGAAGGGTGAGTGCATAAATTATTTAGAAAATAATTTACAATATGTAAGTGTTAAAAGCAAAACACCAGCTGACTAACTAAACAAATGTTTTTTTTCTGTTATTCTCCCCCTGAGATGTCCTGTCCAATAATAACCTATCTTGAAAGATTAATAATATCCTCCTTCATTTTAATTTATGTATCCTTTTATCATCTTTATATTGCTTTTGGATAAAAGTATGCAGCAGTAATAAATTCCAATCTGCTTAATCAATATTATGTCTCTTTTTAATATCTGTTTTACATAATAAATAATTAGAATAACAGAACACCTCAAAATATTCTGAAGGCTGAAAGTGAAATGCGGCATGCAAAAGAAACTACCACATAGCTTAGCCTACCCTAGTGACTCTAAACTGACACTAAAATTTGTTTTGAAGGCAATTTTACAATAGCAAAAATGCAAAACACACTAAAAACAGTTTATGCCTCTCATTCACATTAAGGTGGAAGAACACAATGCATCTTTTAAAATGTGTCATGCTACAAATATCTTACACAGTGACATATCATTACTGTGCTTTTGCCACAGAAAAACTCACTACACGGAAAGCTCTCCCTGCTCCTGCCCTTACCTAGTCACTGCCCTCTTCTGTTTCGTCATTCCTGTAAATGTTGTTGAGGATAGGCATGCTTCAAGTGCTGCGAGGTTCCAACTTTCATCTCTGTTTCTAACGCTTCTTTAAGATTGCAGGAGCCAGGATTGTAATCATAATTAATAAACTGTGCATCATACTACCAGAGCAAACATAGCAAAATGTCTACACATGACAGTAAATGAGTCTGGTGATTTTTTTCATGAGAGACTGTTATCTAAATACTCAATAACACCAAGTGTTAGAAGCTTCTAGATAATCTTCTTAGACTTTATTAACTTTATTAACAAACATGGTTCATTCAGTATGAATCTGAAGAGGGCCATAAGAAGTCAGTGTTTTGCCAATGTAATGAAAGAATGGCAGGCCATAGGGTTGGGGATGCTAAGAAAAAGATCAAGAGATGAGTGTTGTAATGGGACGTGCAGTCTCTGGATTATTGTGAGGTAAAAAAGGACCAGGAAATGCAAAACACAACAGAATCTCGGTCAAAAAGGTAGGCAGAGGTTGTTAATGCAAAGGCATTAAGATCAAGAGGCCAAAACCAAAGGACAAGAGAAAATATTAAAGTCAAGAAGTAAAAAAAAAGAGTTCAAAAACCTAAAATTACAACCTACTTGAAATGTAGCAATCTAAAGTTCTTCAAAGATACTTTATGTGTATCCTCTGATGTCAAAAGCGAGGCCAAATAGGTCATGTGATGGAACAATGGAAAAAAGATGTAAAAATCTAGCTTTTTTAAATTCAAATCAAAATAAAACAAACTACAAAAGCAGAATCCTTAATGAAGAAACCCACGATCAAACAAAAATCTTATGTTAAAAAAAGCCCAAATACTACAAGCATGAGTCTGTTATCATTGTAAGGATTGAGGGCAGTAAATCAAAATTCACAAAATGTAACACATAGTTAAAAAGGGAAGAACCAGAAGTCAAAAATTGTAAGAAATCTATAAGTAACATGCAGGAAAGTCTTTTAAAGCTTATCCACAATCATGGACATTGCCCAACACAGAGGACAGCTTATAGAGTGATGTGCACGTGACATCAAATGGCAAGATTTCCAGGAATCATTCTTCTAGCAACAAAACCTTGGGCCATGGAAAGTAGGCCACAAAATGATGGCACACACAAAAAAAATAGCAATTCAGTAAATACAAAAGATGAAATTCACAAAATAGTAACTTGCCCTAAAAATTGCATAAATACAAAATACCAATAATTTCTGAATCTCTAATATTTAAAATCACAAGAACCCATAAAAGAAATAAAAGAAAACATTAATTTCAAAGGAAAGAAATCTTTAAAATTTCCAAACAGAAAAATAATAAGACATCAAGGACAACTGGCAACAATGTACTACAAAAATAAAGGTCTAGAACAGGGGTAGGCAACGTCGGTCCTGGTGAGCCGCAGTGGCTACAGGTTTTCATTCCAACCCAATTGCTTAATTAGAAACCAATCATTGCCAATCTCAGACCTTATTTAATTTTATGGCTTGTTAGTCTGTGCAATGTAAGGCTTTTGTGTTCGGATTCAGTGGGTTGGAAAATGGATGGATGGACTTTTTTCCTTTCCAAGGATAACATCCAAATGATTTGATGCCTAAAACAGATCATTTTCAGTCTGTCACATTTTTCTATTAAGTGTTTTATTAAATCAAACAGTGCATGATGAACACACACAGATGTAATTGGAAAAAAGCTAGCTGGAGAACTGCTGGCTGCTTTGTCTTTTACATCTTATTGCTAATAAGGAGCAATTAAAACACTGAATGCAGCAGTTTAAGATTGAAATAAGCAATTAAGGTTGGAGAACCTTAAGAAGTGAGACCACTAAAATGAAGCATCAAAATGTCACTTAAGCAATATGTGCTTCATCAGCAATAATTGAGTTCTCGTTAAGGAACTGGGTTGGAACAAAAACCTGCACATACTGCGGCTCTCCAGGACCGACATTGCCCACCCCTGGTCTAGAAGGGCCTGCGTCAGGGGAAACACAAAGAAGTGTAGTCAAGACAGGCTGGCACTTAAATATTTTGCTGCTTGGGTCAGAAGGTGGATACATTTTACAGAGACTTATATGGTATATGATTTTAAACTGTGCAGACAGAGCAAGACGGTATTCTTTGTGGAATGACTTTTCATTTTCTATATATAAATATTTTCTATTTTCTCCCATTGTTGCTTTAGGAAAAATAAGGGTGAACTGTCTTAGTTAACAGTGGTGTCATCTATAACATTGTCTCTATAGTAGATATAAATGGTAAAGACGAAAACTAAGGTTTTTGCAATTAATAAAGTCTTGACTTTGCAAATAACGCAAACATGTTTTTGTAATAAGTTGCAGGCAGTGTGGCACAGTGAGCAAGTCACTTCACCCACCTGTGCTCCAATTGGAAAAAGAAATGTAACCAATTGTCACTTTGGATAAAGGGGTCGGCCAAATAAATGTAAATGTTATTTCTCATAGAGTTGCTTAAATGACACTGAAGTGACCTCATTATATGAGAAGTCTATGAGAATCTAGATAGCATGCCTATGCATACAGATCAAATTAAAATTATTCCAGTGAAGGCAGAAACATGATTTTGTTTTAGGTGTATATCAATGCCAAAAAAAATTAAAAAGTGTAGTCCACACTAATACCAGATTCTTTGTGAGCTCTAAACCACTCAGATTTCCTAGCAGGTATCACAGTCTGTGGAAGAAGATACTACATTTAATTCCCATAGTAACCCATAACCCATACCAGTACAGACGAAGTAGTATATGAAAAACTTTAGAATGTCATGTGGTAGACAGCAGGACAGCTGAAAGCTTTGTAGCAACAATGCTTCACTGATCTAGACTGAAAGCAGTGATTACTTCAAGCAGAATTTTTTCTTAGGCCAAATGAATAAAGAGCTCTATCTGAAGTTTGGAAAATACTTTGCTGTATAAAACTTGACTTTTATATTTTCCTAACTAGAAACGAGAACTGGGAGCATGGCAGATTGTATGAAGATCCTGTAGTGTACATGTTCAAAACTGTGCTTCCTGACAGTGCATTTCCAACAGCTACCATTCTAGCACCAGCTCTGGAGGTCATTACCTCCATACTTGAAGTCAGAAATGTAATAAACAATTATTTGAGGAAATGTCAGAAGTAATGCAATGTGTGAGCAGATATAAAAAAACATGAAAAAAGGAAAAGGTAGATATGGCACTTTTAGAAGTATTAAGCGAAAATCCAAAAGTCTATTTTACTATGCAAATAAACACTGGCATACATGAAAATAAGGAAGGCAACACAAAACACTGGCAGGCAGGCAAGAGCACTCAAATGACACAGTGTTAGCAGAAATATTTAACAAGGGTTTCACAAAGGCATTTACAAGGAGAGGCTGCAGTCATGCTTCGAAAGAGGGCAGCGTAACCCATATCAGACATATCAGGTTCACTAAAGAGCAGGTTTGTATAGAATTTGGGACATTGATAGGGGATAAATTGACAGGGCCTCATGGTTTACTACGTCAAAGGAAACTAGAGAATTTATACTTCATGTACTCCTCTGTAATGGGCCTACAATTGGTCAATTAAAAGAACTGAGGTCACCAGACATTGTAAAATAGAAAAGGACTGTCTAAATATAAAAGGGTGAAGGGTTTAACCATCAAATTACATGCCAGTGAGGATAACTTCATTGTTGGTAATTATAATTGAGAAACTGATCAGAGATAAATTGGATATATATCCAACTGCCAACATTTTTATTCAAGAGAACTACTACCCTATTAGCAAAAGTCACTTCTACCCAATTTGATTTTTGATTATTTAATAGATGCAGTAGATAGGAGATAAATTGTGGTAAATATGTAAAAAATGGCTTGGCAGCTGAAAAGAAACCAGATATCAGAGTGTAGCGTATTGCATGAAGCATCTTTATTTTTGTATCTGGTAATTGTGTACTTCAAAGGCTGGCACTAAATCTATTTTTTTCCCATCCATTTATAAACATCTTACAAAGACTACTGAACTTAAGATAGTGATGTTTACTGATGACACAAACTGCCAGTCTAGGAGACAATTACAAAGAAGCATCAAACCAGTGAGTTAACAGTGTAACATCAAGACCTATTTGAGAACAGTATGGATAATATGTGTGGACAGAATTAAATATCTAATCACCTAGACATGAATGTCAATCAGAATCTACGACAGCTGAGGAGGATCAATGTTAGGAGGACAGAGTGGCATAAAACCGAGCCATGCAGAATGGTAAACAGATTTTAGAAATTGAAGAGTGGGCACATTAGAGGAGCTTCACCAGTGAGACAGGGAACTCCAGGAACTTTGGGATTATTAGTGAGAATTGGTGATCCCTAAGTGCACAATAGCAGGGTTAACATTAAGTTGCCGTCTCCCAAGGTCACAACATGAGGAAGCTGATAAGGGTTCTGGTTGGTTCAGGATCAGTGAATTGCCCTGTGAAGGAGCCCTTCCTCCAACACTGTGGTGTGTGTGCTGTTATTTTTCCATGAACAGGTCATTATAATATTTTATATTAATGTGTAGAGAAAAGCCAAGCAAAATGACACCTTTTATTGGCTAACTAAAAAGATTACAATATGCAAACTTTCGAGGCAACTCAGGCCCCTTCGTCATGCCTGAAGAAGGGGCCTGAGTTGCCTCGAAAGCTTGCATATTGTAATCTTTTTAGTTAGCCAATAAAAGGTGTCATTTTGCTTGGCTTTTCTCTACATTCATAATGGCTAACACGGTACAACACCCTAGTACTATATTAATGTGTGAAAGTTTATAGTTGTGCAGATTTCAGCAATCTAGAGTAGTCTGATAATTAAAAGTAAAAGAAGTGTACAGTTTGAGTTAAGGAGGCCCCACCACTTGCCAGTACTACTGTAGAGAATTAACAGTGTAAAAGGAAACTGTAAATCTAATCCAAGATGATGCACCAAGCCACCAGTATTTAAAATGAATCCAGGCTAAAATTACCTGAACAATACATAAGGAAACTACAACCCTGTGCTTTCTAAACGAAATAAAGAATAACAAACTGTCAAGGCATAAAAGGCAATTTAGTCATGTGTATAGAAGAGCTTGTTATGCAAAGAAAGTTCCACATTATGGGATTATAAATCTGCAGAAATAGCAGTGTACGTGTATAGTGGTATAGTCATGGGGCTCTACTTTAAGGGAGGTTTGTGTGACTCAGGTCTAACCTACCTGCCTTAATGAAAACGACCTCAGAATATAGATAAATAGACAGATGTCCTCAGAATAGGTGTCCCCAGGATGAAATTTCTATGATCTGCTTCTCGCAACTGAGAGGACACCCGTGGCGGATGTTTGCCAACTGGCAGACCAACCACATGCGTTACCTGGTAGGTAACCACCCATACAATCAGATCGGGACTCAGACAACGGATGCTATGAATGTATATATTTATACAGTATATATGTATATACAGTATATATATATATATTGTATATGTATACAGTATATACACACACATTTAAAAAGAAGGAAAAGAAAACAGTGAGGCATAACACAGGCGTCTTGCTGTAGGTATAAGGGAGCCCCAGTAACGCTTCTTGACGCATTTTTGCTGAATAATTCTTTGGCTGAAGGTTCTCAGTTTTCGTTTAATTCTCTCATTCACCACTACTTCCATGGGTAATTTGGTGGGCCACTCTTGAAGTGATGCTCCCAACCCAGAACACTACAGTGTACAACAGTGTAGTAGCCATCGCAGAGTTGTAGAAGGTGAGAAAGATATCACTTCCCACAGTAAAGAATGCAGTCTGCTAAGGAAGAAAAGCCTGATCTGCCCTTTCCTATATACTGTAGCTCCATTGTGTTAGGAGACCAGTCCAACCTGTCATTGATGTGGACTCCCAAGTACCTGTAGGTGTGCACCATTTCTACAATCACTTCCTGAATATTGACAGGACATAGAGGCTCTTTCGTGCATTGAAAACCAATAACCAGCTCCCTGTTTTTGCTGATGTTAATGTGCAGGCAATTCTCTTTGCACCAAGAAACAAACTTCTCCATTTCTGTCTTCTCCATACTCTGTTTTATGCCCTTTATAAGTACACCCCAAGAGTGCAGAATCATCTAAGAATTTCTGCAAGTGACATAACTTATTGTTATATTTATAGGAACTAGTGCTTATCAGCATCTATGGTTAACAATGTGGAAGGGCCATTAAGATACCTACTAGCAGGATATATTACAAAAACAGAGGAATATATGAGTTAAGCCTATAGTTTTGTCTTGTGTTTATTTTCCATTTTTGTTATTTATTCCTACTTCATTTCCTTGTTTTATGTTTACCTTGTGTTTGTTGTTTCTTCTGTGTACGTTGCCTTTTTTCTTGTTTGTCTAAGTAGTTTATAACCCTTAGGAGGAGGCCTCACAAAATCCAGCACTGTGCTTCTAAGAAGGAGTGTTCCAGAGTCCATTGCTGTAATTTCAGGAGGGGCCATGGCTGTTGTAAGAGCCCCTAAATCTAACTCCTCATCTCCAGTAGTAGTTTCAGTTTTGCTGCCCGCATTTGTGGCAAAGAACACTTGTAATTATTTTTTTTTACTAGCTGCTTTTTGTATACCTTTTGGACTTTTGTTCGGTATCTTGAATCCACACTTTGGGAGGGGGTTGATACTAAGAGTATGTTTTTCATTTTTAGCTATTTTTGTGATTTATTGTCACTCCCTTGAATATTTTTCATGTTTAAATTTGTTTTTGTTGTTTTTTCCTGGTTCTCTGCCCTATGTCTTATTTGCTTACAGAGGTAGAGCCTCTAAATTTATAGTTCTCAGATTCTGTAGTCATTAGGGCTGCATACACCTAACAGGTATTTAAAGAACTTTACTGTGGCATGGTTCTCGTAACTGTGTTTCTCAGCTCCATTCTGTGTTTCCCTGCTGTAGGTCTTGTGGTTTTTGACAATTTTAATTAAGTATTTTTCTGGCTCTTTATTTTAATCTTAATATTTTTTGGATTTTAGTTTTGGATTGCAGACTTTTGGCTTTTTGGCTATTTTTTTAAGTTAATTTCAGTTTAAGTACTCCGTTTTTCTTCTGTTCTTATTTTTACATTTTTGAATTTTACTTGTTAATTTAATAAATTAATACAATTAGTGTATGGGCAAGTTGTTTTAGTGTTTTTTGGGTTCAGAGAAATATAAGACTAAAAAATGCATTGACAAGACTGTGCAGTACATTAAGTTTCTGTACTATAGGTAGGACACTGAAGTAGTTGAATACATTGAAAAACACCATCCTTGCTGATTAAGGAAATGTAATGTCAAAAATGAAAATAATATTTTAAAGACTGCAGCCTAGAAAAAGTAAAAATGAGAGGGAACCTAAGTTAAGTAAACAATATCAACTTCCCTGAACTGTCTTTCATAAAACAAGGACAAACATTTTAACCTACCGGTTAAATCTGAGGAATAACAAATTATACAGTAGATACAAAGATTACAGAATATTTTCAGCATGGTGGCGCAGTGGGTAATGCTGCTGCCTCGCAGTTAGGAGAACCGGATTTGCTTCCCGGGTCCTCCCTGTGTGGAGTTTGCATGTTCTCCCCGTGTCTGTGTGGGTTTACTCCGGGTGCTCCGGTTTCCTCCCACAGTCCAAAGACATGCAGGTTAGGTGCATTGGCGATTCTCAATTGTCCCTAGTGTGTGTGTGTGTGTGTGTGTGTGCGTGTGTGTGGGCGTGTGTTGGTGTGTGTGTGCCCTGTGGTGGGCTGGCGCCCTGACCAGGGTTTGTTTAATGCCTTGCGCCCTGTGTTTGGCTGGCATTGGCTCCAGCAGACCCCCGTGACCCTGTAGTTAGGATATAGTGGGTTGGATAATGGATGTATGGATGGATGGATTACCAACTTCTGGACAGTGCTTTTGTGCAGTCTGTAAAGAGGGTAGACATTCTGAATAATTACAGATGAGAAGCAGGACAAAGAACCAGTCATAGTGCTAAGCAAGGGTCAAAACAAAAAGTCAAAAAAAAGAGAAACTTCAAAGCCAAGTCATAAACCAAAAATCACAGTCAAAAAACAGAGATTTGTTTCAAAATACCAATAACCAAAATAAGAATTATGCTAAGTTTGGTCCAATCTAGGATACCAGTAAATATTTTAGGGTGATTTTTATACCTGCACATCAATTATGTGACAAGTGGCATATTCTCAGTGCTTCATGGGAAAACTCCATGGAAACCCAATAAATAGCCATGCAGTCCTCAAAACAAAAATGGCGTTGAAAAAGAAGCTAAAAATATATAACTTCTAAACTGAAGCTTTAAACAGAATTCAGATTTCAGAATGTGATTCATTGAGTTTTAAAACCATCAAAACAATGCCAAGATTAACACTGCTGCTTCAGGGAAACCCATAAAAACACCCTCAATGCATAATAGCAAGCTTTTACCTTTAATGTTTTGTTTAACAAATAGTTGGAAAAGGACTTGATTCCTTTCCAGCTCGGTTAATTGAAGGTAATGAATATCTATTGTCTAATGGTCTTTTTTTGGTGTATTATTTTGATGCTATTGATACATAATCACTCATCTACCAATTTATGACTGGAAGAATTGACAATGAACATTAATCTTTATTGTTCAATCTTCCTCCTCTGCTTTACAGTATATTTCATATACTCTAACAACATTGTGATGGCTACACTATCTTCAAAAAACAATCTTTGCTCGTGCACAGTGACCAGCAGGGAGAGTTCTATCTCTTTTTGTCTTTATACCATCCATTTTCCATACCCACTCTGTCCAATTCAGAGTTGCAGATACAGTAGATGTATATCTGGTATATAAAAGCCCTGGATATTTGTGTGTTCTTGCACTGTTTGTCATAGTACAGATATATTGTTTATCATTAAAGAGCATGTGGCAGTTCATGTGGCAAACAAACAAAATTAATTTGCAACAATAAGAATGTTATTTTGTCTTTCAGCTTTCAATTTACATACATTCCAATAATGTATCAAATAATATTAGGATACAGACATGACATTCTCTGCCATTTTTTAGTATAACAGTAGTCTATCATTCACAAGTACTTTTAATCATTACCTTTTTTGAAAGGCTTGCTTACCACAACAGGATACATTACAATTACATATAGTACATATCTCTTTACAACTGGAGCACAGGAAGGTTAAACAATTTCCTCAAGATCAGACAGAGATAGGAGTGGAACTGAGATTCTCTTGCTTTTTAATGGCCTAAATGCTAGTTGTCAAAACATATAGACTTTAGGCTTTTGCATTTTTCACATACAGGATATGGAAATGCCTATTTTACCCTGATAATGGAAATGGCTTATGCAGATCCATAGCATGGCCCGAACTATGAAAGTACAGTAATAATGCAATTTCTTTCCTACAGCTTCCAAGGTAGCCAACCATAGTTGTTTAGTTCAGCTAGACAAAGTTAGATCATTGTTTTCAAAAGTTAACTAAGCCTCTGCAATTGAGGGGAATTTCAATGATTACCACATGTAGATTGTAAAAATAAGCTTCTTTGGTCCAAGATGGTAATATTGAGTTATGCAGTTTAGATGAGACACTGTTGTATTACAGTGTCTCTCTTCCAGGGCCGGCTCTATCATTTAAGCCTATGTTATAAAATGCAACCTTTTGTTGTTAACTCTGTCAGATTTGCCAGCTGCAGTCAATGATATTGTCACTGCACCTTCTGAAATTACACAACGTGAAAATCGCAGCCCATTCCATATTTACTAACTGCGCATGGATCTTCCAGTGCAGTTTTTCTGGAAGCCAATAGCTTGATGCCTGACAGAGTCAGTGCTATTTGAAGGGTTAACAGCTGTGTCGACTTCAGCTGCAATCTTGGCCATTTCCTTCTTTTTTCCATTCTGTTATGGTTTATAATACATAAGCAGTCAGGCAGACACGCTTCTTTTCTTTTTTCTTGTGATGGAGCTGGCATTTTGTGAAGGGTTAATAGCTGCAGTGAGAGTCTGTACACTTTTTTTTTTAACCATTCTGTTTTAATATGTAAAACATGAGATATCAGACAGACAAGCCTCTCTTCTATTTGTGAGGTGGAAAACACGTGTGTTCCTTATTCCTTGTTGCTACATTCTGTGTGTTGTACTTCTGGATGAGCATTCATTGGTTGTTAACGCTCCTGCACACCATCCTTACAACTGAAGACACAATAAAACCTGTTTGATTTTAACCTTGCAAGTCTCAGACTACTTGAGTGTTTTGTTGGGAGTGAACCGCTGACTGCCTAAAGCTCACTAAAATTATGTAAGTGAAGGCTACAAGTAAAAATCGCTGGAAAAGTTGTGTAATGTGATATTGGCTTTAGGATTAGGTGTTTGCCTAGGTTGGCACAATTTGGTGGTGTTGTTTAATACAGACTCTGACTGCAAACTCTCTGAATAGGTATAGCAGTATGACTCATATTAACCCTATAATCTTGTTTTATATTATTTTCTTTTTTCTTCTTCAGGTAAAAGCAAAGGCACCGTCTATGGGAACTCTGCCCCATAATGCACCCATCCATCCATCTTCGAAACCCACTTATTCAGTGTGGGGTCAACAGAAAGCTGGAACCTATGCCAGCAACCTCACACACAAGGCGGGAAAAACATCCAAACAAGGCAGCAGCCAATTGCAGAGTAAACACACACACATACATCAAGGGACAATTTAGTAACACCTGTTCACAACCTGAATGTCTTAAGACTGCAGGGGGAAACTGGAGCACCTGAAGGAAACCCACGCAGACAAATGGAGAACATGCTATGTGAAACCTCCATGTTGCAAGGCAGCATTGCTACGTTTGCTGCATCAGTGTCACATATACAAAGTCAGTTTGAAGATTATTACTATTATCACTATTGACTGTTGTTGCTGAATTATTTGCACACACACACACACACACACACCATCCCCATTTATGATGAGTCTTTTGGTGCACATGGGTATGAAGTTTGTAGTTTTACTTTTGTTTTAGTACTTTTTCCCTGTCTGCAGGTTTGTTTCTTATATACAGCATACTGTATATACTTATGTATAATTCTAATAAATCATAATTCTGTATTGAAGTGTAAAATCTCAAAAATACTAAATTTATAAAGCCTCTAGCAAGAGTCACACAATCTGACTTGGGGTGGTCAGGGGCGGCATTTACAACTTTGCCTAGGGCAGCAAAAATGCCAGAGCCAGGCCCTGCTTTCTTCTTCAATATTCAGCATTGAAAATGTATAATATTCCATCCATCCATTTTCCAACCCGCTGAATCCGAACACAGGGTCACGGGGGTTTGCTGGAGCCAATCCCAGCCAACAAAGAGCACAAGGCAAGAACCAATCCCAGGCAAGGTGCCAGCCCACTGTGGGACACACACAAACACACCCACACACCAAACCCAATTTAGAATCGCCAATCCACCTAAACTGCATGTCTTTGGACTGTGGGAGGAAACCAGAGCGCCCGGAGGAAACCCACACAGACACGGGGAGAACATGCAAACTCCACGCAGAGAGGACCTGGGAAGCGAACCCGGGTATCCTAACTGCGAGGCAGCAGCGCTACCACTGCGCCACCGTGCCGCCTAAAATGTATAATATTGATGCACAAATTTGCCGAACCATCACTGTTTTTAGAAAGAGCAAATAATGGTATTTGATATATTATTTTAGTTTAAATAACTTTCATTGCATTGTCATAGTAAATGTCTCCTACATTATATTCAAAGGCAATTCCTTTAGCTCTTTTTATAGCTTGTAACAGTATATAGCTAAGATAGTGTGAAAGAAAAAGGAAGTCATGGCATCTTTTATTTGTTTGTTGTGCAAGGTAATCAAATGTACAATTTTAATGTAAAGAGAAATTATTGCCCTCAACCTGTAATATGAATAAAAGTACAGAAAAAAATCAGTTATCTGTATGAAAAATTTTTACAGTCAGGACCTTCTGGCTTTCTTCTCCTCAGTTATAATCAGTGTCCATGACTTCACCAGCAAAGAAACAATGGGAAAAACTGGAATCCATGGCAGAGTAGCATGAGCTACTGCTAACTAATAAGAATATGAGTGCTTACATCAAGTTTGCTAAAATGAACCTGGAGCATCATCAAGCATTCTGGAACACTGGTCTATAATAAAGTAAATAAACTTACTGAAACTTTTGGTACATGTTAGCCCAGTTATGTCTGGAGAAAAGCTGATATTGTTATTACATAACTGCTTTGGGGAACAGCCCGGACACAGACAGGTAGACATCGTTAAATGCACTTTCACACGTTTATTTACAAAATTATTTACAATTATGCCACACACAACCCAGTGCCGCAGCACCAGTCACTCCAAAGTCCAGGCCCTCAACAGTGCCTCTCTTTTCAGGTCCGCCTCCACTCCTCTCCTCCGAGCTCTTGCCTTCTTCCTCCTGACTCCAGCCATCGAATGGAGGGAGGCGGCCCCTTTTAAGCTCACCCGGACGTGCTCCAGGTGCCTCCCGATTAGCTTCCACCACCCCTTCCTGGTGTGGCGGGAGTACCGGCTACACACCCGGAAGCACCCCAGGTGTCCCTGGTCTTCGTCCCCCCAGCATTTCTGGGTGTGGCAGAAGTGCTGAAGGTCAAGGCTTCATAGGCATCCAGGCGCCTCCTGGTGGTGACCACTGGCTCCTTCAAGGTTTGAGCTTCCAAGCTCTGTTCCCGTGGTCCCCATACCATCCAGGGAGGCTGCCCTCTCGTGGTCCTGAGGAGACGTAGTCCCTCTTCTGGTCCTTCTGGGCTTCCTGGCAGGGTACCACCCCCAGCCGCTTGCCACACTGCTTACACTGAAAAAATCATGAGTGAAGGTGGAAGAGTTAAGGTTTATGGATGCTTTCCTACAGCAGGACCTGCCATGGCAAAAAACTACATTTTAGTTTCAGATTGAGACAATATGAGGCAAAACATCCATAAGCTGAAGCTAAAGCCCAGTTGAGCCATTTAGGAACAATAATTTGGAACACAAAAACAAGTCTACATCAGAATGGCTGAATGAAAAGCAGAGATATAAACCTCACTTATATGCAATGACAGAACATGAACAAAGCAGTTCATGGTTGAAAATTCATAAATGCCACTGATCTGAAGCATTTCTGCAAGAAGACATGGGTGAAAACCTCGGCAGCACTGTGACAAACTAATAAATAACTACAGGAAATGTCTTTCTCAGCTGTTGCTGCTAAAAATATAACAAAATGGTGTGTGTCCAAGGAAGCAATTACTTTTTCATCCTGGGTATTGAATAACTTTTGTTGGTAAAAACTGATCATATACAGTAAGCATTCAATTTTTTTGCTATTTGTTGACTCATTTTTATCTATCATTAGATGGTAGATGAAGATCTGACCAACATTTAGCATGACAAACAAATTATATTACATTGTCAAGGCACATTATATAATAAATTGTAAATTTTTAATTGTTTAATTCCTAATACAATGCATCATCAATTAGAGTCACAGGAGACCAAAAAAAGATTCATCTAGGTAACCACTGAATTAAAGAACCTGCGTAACTCAATTTTAAATTTTCAGGGGGCTGACACCATCAGGAACAAAGTTGAAACCAACCTTGGATGGGATACTAGTCTATCATAATTCATATTTGAAAACATGCCTTCACACTCAAAAGAAAGTTGATCTTGAACTTGATTTCTTTAGGATGTGGGAGGAAAATAAGGAGAATCTATAAACTGCACATACACAATGACAGGGCTGGAACTTATACCTTATTTCTGGAATAATACCTCTTGGTTGATGAAACTGTGCAAATGAGGACTAAAACAAGTTAGAAAATGTACACATGGTATAACACTTAGATGTGTTTGAGGGTAGTGCAGGCACCATGAATGAATTTAATAAGTAGATTCTAGAACCTTCTCAATCCAGTTTACAGTTATGGGCACCAAAGTCTATTTCTCCTGGTTGAGCAAAAGACTGAAAAGCAGAACTAGACACGAAGGACTACTCTTACTCAAACACACACACACACACACACACACCTTATATTAATGCACAGTGACAATATGCCTTTGTCAGTTAACATAACCTACTAACTGCTATATTACATCTTGCCTGAAGAAGGGGCCTGAGTTGCCTCGAAAGCTTGCATATTGTAATCTTTTTAGTTAGCCAATAAAAGGTGTCATTTTGCTTGGCTTTTCTCTGCATTCATAATGGCTAACACGGTACAACACCCTAGTACTACATAACCTACTGTAAATAAAAACAAATGAACTTTTGTAGTTAATTCCTTCTCTGCTTGAGCAT